>NC_034592.1:163214093-163235715 GCF_900095145.1 Mus pahari | reverse complement strand
CCCCCCCCCCCCCGCCAATGCTGTTTGTGACTGTCCACCAAGCTGAGATAAGGGAAATTTGGTAATTCATAAAATAGTACGAGTGTTTCAGTTAAGTAACCACAGGAAGTCACAGATCACTTCTCCATGAGAAGCCAGTGGTGAAGGAGTTCTCAGTGCACAGCGGCTGTCACACAGAGGAAGGCATCCCCATGAAACTGGGTGACGCTTGCTTTGCTTCTTTGTCCCTGAGCTGCTCAAATCAAGGGCAAAGCTCCCTAGACTCGGTTTCCCCCAGAAGCCTGTGGCCAGACCACCTGGTATGAACTGGTTCCCCTGTCTCCCTCCTTCTGCTGCTAGCACAAGATTCCTGCCCCAGGGACAGGCTTTTTATCCTGATTCACTAGGACCTGCACTACAGCCCAGTGCTTCCTTCTGACCATGATATCCATTCCTGCCTGGATTATGAGGCTCCTCTACAACCTATCTCAATCCCATTTTCAAGCCTCTGGGAAGCAGGGTTTTCTGTGTACTATTAGAGTGCCTAGTGATGTTCCTAAGCAGACCTGGATCCACACCTTCTGGACAGGAGAAGTACTTACTGGTGAGTCCATCATTCCTCTTGCTCCTGAGTCCTTGCTCTCAATACACACATAGAGCTCTGGACCAGGTCGGAGCTTCTAGAAGATGAGACGTCTTAAAGACTTTCACACTGAAAACACTTTGATTCATGGGGTACCTCTGAACCTTCACAAGAAAGAAGTTTGAGCTCAACAGTGCAGAGGTGTATGTCCCACCAGAGGATTCGGATCAGGGACAGAAGCCAGGCCGAGAGCTATCTGGGGTAGACACAGTTGCTAATTCTTCTTTTATGAGCATTCTGGGACAGACTCGTTGACAGATCAAGTCTGTCCTATGGCCACTGTTCAGCCCTGCGCTGCTCTATACTGCCAGAAAGTCCTGTCATCGCCGCTTTAAGAAGGGGTCCCGCGCCTCCTCTCCGGACCGCTTGAAGCCCCTAAGAGCTGCAAGGACTAGGGGTATCTAAGCGTGGAGACAGACGCAGCGCAGCTGTTATCCAGAGCAGGAGAGATGTGGGTGGGCGGGGTCTAAAGAGCCTGTGGGCAGGGGCAGGATCTAAGAGGAGGGGCAGATGGGGCTGGGGTCTGCTAAGCTTACCCGAGGCAAGATCCCGTTGGGGCGGGATCTGCAAGCTAGAAGGAGGCGGTGTTTTCAGGGCAATGCGGGGCGGAGGAATGGGGGTTGGGGGTGGGGAGGCTGGACAGAAGGTTTCATACGCAGAGGATTCTAGCCCACTCTGGCAGCAAAGGCTCCCGCGGGCGAAGTGAATACCATGGGCTCTTGCTCCGGCCGCTGCACGCTTCTTGCGCTCTGCGCTCTGCAGCTGGTGAGTCCGGGTGTCCTGCGTGGCTCTCCGGACCCGCACCAGCCTCGGGTGGCTCCTGGGATGACGGCTTGGACTTGGCTGTAGCTGCTGCGGCCGATTTTTCAGGCTGCCAGGCGTGCAAGGGGGGGCTGTCACGGTGCCGGATCCTGGCTGTGCCCTGCTGTTTGCTCGGGGAGTATCATCCCTGCTGGCGGGGACAGGTGCTGAGGAGCGCCTGCTCCCCCCCCCCCCGACCGTAAGGAACAAAAGCCTTCGGGAGGGCTTCCCCGGGAGCTGTGCTCCGGTCCAGAGTGCCTAATCAGGGGGAGGATGTTGCTCTTGATGCCCACGCGCCCCGAAGGCGCCTGTGGCCGGGAGAAACAAGCACCGGTGTCTTACTACCGGCGGCACAAGGGGCTGAGCCTACCGCAAAGTTCGGTGTCTGAGTGTGGACATTAGAGTCAGATGTGCTGGAGAGTGTGATCACTTGATGTGCCCAGCTTGTGCGCAGGCACAGACTACCTTGGAGTCTCCCAATCTTCCTGGGTCTGTAGAGGGAAAGGGCTCTCAGGCCCAGATGCTTAGGGTTGAGCCCAGGTCCACTAGTCAAAAAGCCTTGTCAGAGAACTTGAATGACGAACAACTTTGCAGCTCTCCCTGAGCTTGGAGCCTGGAATTTGGGTTCTGGGGTTGAAGAGGCTAAAACAAAGGTCGCTGGGGAAACTCCTTGGCTAAATGCTAATGAGTCCTAAGTATCTGGTCTTAAAAAGGAAATGTAGCTTTGTTGTTTCTGGGCTGGGTGTGGGCCTGAACCCAGCTAGAATGGGTGCCTCCTCCCCTGGCTGAAGCCAGAGGTCCCTGAGGAAGAAGTTGTTTTAAAGAGGCTTTAAGGCATTTGGTGTTTTGTCCTCCCAGCAACACAGGGCGTGTTTTGTACCTCCAGGCACTGCCAGGCATAATTTGGGATTACAGGGAGGTCCATGGTCCAAGTCTTTACTGGTCTGCAGGTTTCTACGGGGCAAGTCCGACTTGCTGCCTCCAGCCTTGGAGCAGTGTTGAGCGTTGTCTTTCTGTGAAGGGGTCCCTCAAGGGGAAGATGGAGAAAAGTCCTGCAGGATGACCAGGTAAAGGACAGGAATAAGTGCACTGACTCGGGTTTAGAGCCTGCCCAAAGTGGGAGTCAAGAAACAAAATCGCTTTGTGGGAGGGGGAAAGACTTTTGGTTTCCTTGCCCTGGATTTGGTGTGACAATGTTCTCTGATGTGTGGCTGAGAGAAGCAGGTGCTTCTGCCACCTCTAGTTCAGAGATGTGGTCTTGGGGTGAAAGAAGGTGAGGTCAGGGCCTGTTGCTTCCATTTGACTTTTGGCTGCAAGTAAGAGGAGAGGGGTCATTTTGGTGCTTGGGTTGTAGGGCTTTCCCTGGACAGGGCTTCTCAAAAGCCCAGTCTCAGCCAAGACAAGCCCCAAAGACTTTGCAGAGCTGTACTGAGCCCTGTACCCTTGCTTTGTCCAGCCAGGCCACAGCTGAACCGCCCCAGGGAACTGTCAAGGGTCTTTTGTCTTGCACTGGCTGGCAGTTGGGGGCGGGCCACCCTCCTCAGCCTCTGGGCAGAACAGGCCCAATACCACCCACTGCTCTGGTCTCTGCTTTAGAGTGGGGAGCAGAGGAGGCTGGGAGTGGCATGGGGGTCCTGAGGCCTTCCCTTTTTTGACAAGCGTGAGAGTTTTCTTGTTACCAAGTTACTGGACAAAGGACCCAAACAACTCTCCCTTGAAGAACAGCAGGAACTTTGCCGGCTCTGAGCCAGCACTATGCTGAGACCATTCCCAGTCCTCGATTTGCTGTGATGACAAGACAGGAAATTCGGGGCCCATGAAGGGGTTTGCAACTAGGGAGCTACTAGATCTAAATTGCCTGTCTCCATGCAATGAGAGACTCACATGTGGCCATAGAGTTTCTGGGCATGTTAGCTTAGAAGTGAAAGGGCAGTGTCAGAACCCTCACCTCTTTCAAGGTTTGCCATTCCTGAGGCAACCAAGGGGCTGGCAGCTCTTCAGACTGAGGTCCTGTCTCAGACTTGTGCAGCTGATCCAGCATCCAGTTGGGGCCTCACAGGACAGTGCTTTGGGTTTCTTAGTGGACCAAAGGGGGCATCTTCATCTCCCCTTTCTTTTTCTTCCCAGGTGAGATAAAGACCAGTCAGATCTAGTCATTCATAAAGAGGCTGGCCTCTGTCCCCAGATGCTGGTTCCCCCACCCCCACCTCCACCCCCATTTGTAATTTTATGTGCAAGGCTCCTCCAGGAACTAGAGGCCTGCTGGGATGGAGACAACTGGCTCTGACTCTTTGGATCCCTTCTAGATCACACATTTTCATATTGTGTGTGATTTTGGTCAGTTCCTCTAACAGTTGAAAGGATCAAGCAAGCACACAGATCACTGTGTGACTCCTCAGGACGAGTACATCGTGGGGGAGGGGAAATGCCATCACTATCTGCCTGGGCCCAGGGTAGGAGCATGCAGGGGTGGAGATCCTAAGTCCTGCCTAAAGAAGGGATGCTTCTGTTCCAGAAGTTGAGAGGGTGCACAGGGCTCTGAGATGGTGGATGGGGGCAAGAGGGGTGAACGTGGATGATCACTTGAGTGAGGGGCTTGGTGCCCAAAGGCTGGGTTCTGTTAGAGCCTCATTCTATGGGTCGAGAGCAGTCTATAGCTGTGGCTCCCTCAACAGTCTCTGTCTTGAACATTCAAACAGGCCTCTGCTGTTGTCCATTTTATGGGGTTGGGGTGGACAGCCATCTGGTGCCTCCTTAAGGGAGATTCTCAGTGTTAGTGGATGTTCTGTCAAAGTCTGGCTCTTCTAGTGAAATGAGAGCAGAGGAAATACCCATCCAGGGCTTGTCCTGGCAGATCTGACATTGTGGAGAGTCCTGAGTGCCTTCTCAACAGTTATGTGTCCAGTAAAACTAGGAATTCAACAGTGAGCTAGGGGTGCAGCTTAGTGGACCAGTGCTTGCTTAGCAAGTGCAAAGTCCTGGGTTTGATTCCAACACTGGAATAATCTATCTTCCCCTCTCCTTTTTCTCCCTCTCCTTCTTCCTCTCCCTCTCCCTCCCCCTCCCTTCTCTCCCTTCTCTCCCTCTCCCTTCTCTCCCTTCTCTCTCTCTCTCTCTCTCTCTCTCTCTCTCACACACACACACACAAATTTGAAAGAGTTGGAAACATTCCATACCTTATGTTTCCTGGCCCTACTGACACTTAAAGACTGTCTTCTGAGCTATGTCACAGATGTATGCTGCATTCTGTTGCCTTCTAGGAAGCTGAGGGTAGAAAGGACATGCAAAGTGAGGACCTGCAATTCCCAGGCCATTTCTTACCCATATGAATGCCCCAGGGTGGCCTCTCCACCATTTTGACACAAGATTGAACTGAAGTTTAGAATCTGGACATGCCTTGGGACACAGATCCAGGACCCAACAGTTCTGGGGAACTCTGACAGAGGAAGTGGGGAGGGGCAGGAGTTTCCAACATGCCAGAGAATCAGACACCAGAGGTCTCCATAGGATCATTGGAGCTGTTGATTTCCTAGGGTCACAGCAGCTCTGTAGACTCCCTTGTGGTGCAAGGTACTAGGCAGGCAGAAGCCGAACAACATATGGGAGGGGTAGTATGTTAGACCTGTTCAGAGGGTTGTGCTGGTGGGTACCGGTCATTCTGCAGGTGTATTGTGGCCTTCATGTGTTGTGCTCGAGTGCTGTGCTTGGCTGGTACCCCACATCAGGAGCATTGTAGGGAGAGTCAGCAAATGCTGGGCATATAATAGAGAGGAGTTGGCTGTGATGTAAGTGACTGGGGAGAGAGGGAGGATATGACTGGGTTCTCAGATCAACAGGAGAGAAGGGGCCTTGCCTGCCAGGCAAACTCTGGTTGAAGGATTAGAGAAACAGGCAGCTGGGGTCAAGGCCTTCCTAGCGGAACACTGGGCCCATTGGGCCAGGGCAGCTTGTGACAGCCAGGAGAATAAGTGCAAGCTTTAGATAACAGAGGGAAAAAGCTGATAAAAGGTTAAGTGTGTCTGAGACACCAGGTAGGTAATAAAAGAGGTGCTGGGTATAGGAATTGCAGAGATATGGGGTACAGATATACTTCAACCATGGGCTCTGAGGTCTTGCACTCAACCTGACTACTGAGAGCACATCTTGCAAGGGCCCTAGGTGGAGGTGAGGCAGGGCTGACACCTTAGCTTGGAGGCTTAAGCTACTCCTCAGGAAAGGTCTCCAGTGCATATTCTCTTCCTGGGGACAGGAGAATGGCATGCTGGGTAACTAACTCCCTTCTTGAATACCCCTCCTCATTCCCTGCTCAGGGAACTGGCCATGACTGACAGTCCCTGTGTTGTTGCCGAGAGCCTGAGTCAAGCCCACTGAGTCTCACTGACCCCACATTCCAGACCTAGAGCCACCAGGGTGTGTCTGAGTTGAGGGAGGGGCAGGTTCTGAAAGGGATTTGGCAGATCACAGAAAGAATATCCCTCCCCAAAGAAGTTATAAAATCACCCCCACAGGACAGCAAGTCTGGGAACAGCAAGACAGGAAGCACTATGGGCTTTCAGTCGTACTGACTGGGTCTGTCAGTTAGCTTCTCCCTAAGTGCTGCTGCGTAACACACATGTGCTCACATATGCATGTGCAGGTAGACGCACACACCCGCATGTGGACATGTGTACACTTGGCTCTGTATTTTATATGGACATAGGGTGCACGTGGGGCCCCATCTGCCAGCATCCCTGGCCTTCTCTGGTTACTTCTGGAGTCAGAGCATCTCTGACAAAAGATCTGGCTTAGAACCTCAGGATCCAGCGAGCTGTTGGAATGGATGCAGAGGGAATGTTTCTGCCATGTGTTGGAAGTTCAGGCAACCTGAGGAGATGAGGCCTCGTCCCTCCTATCAGCTGTGTACAGCCCTGGGCCTGACCGTTGACTTGTCCAACAGAGCAGACCTTCTGTGGGAGAAAAAGAGGCCAGGGGGACCCTGTGAGCAGCCACAGAGATTCTCCTAGATTCAAGCTGAGAATAGAAGAGGCCTGGACTGCCCCTAGAATGGGGTGCAGAGAGCGCAATAACCTACACTCAAGGCCTCTGGCTGTGCAACAACTGCAGTGGGGTGGACAAGGCCTGGCCAGGGATGCAGTTACTATGGTTATAATCCTCACTTCAAATGTTGTGGTCATGAGTATTGGCATTTGTTGACCCTTGAGCTCCAGTGCTCTCCAGGGAAGTCAGCAAGACTGTCTTCTTGTCCCTGAGACAGACTGTCTTCTTGTTCCTGAGACAGACTGTCTTCTTGTCCCTGGGACAGACTGTCTTCTTGTTCCTGAGACTGTCTTCTTGTTCTTGAGACAGACTGTCTTCTTGTTCCTGAGACAGACTGTCTTCTTGTTCCTGAGACAGACTGTCTTCTTGTTCCTGAGACTGTCTTCTTATTCCTGAGACAGACTGTCTTCTTGCTCCTGAGACAGACTGTCTTCTTGTTCCTGAGACAGACTGTCTTCTTGTTAGGTTGTGAGCATCTGTCCTTTCCACCCTGGGTCTTACTTGCTTAGTTAGGACCCATCTGTAGTTGATTCTCCTTCACAAAGGCTTTTGGGATGGTCATCCTTCTCTGATGTTTCTCTAGTGTTTTAGTTAGGGTTTTACTGCTGTGAACAGACACCAGTACCTATAAGCACCTGCTGTATATACTGTATAGGCCAAGCAGGGTCTGGTACCCCTGTGGGAGTGGAAAATCCCCAGCTCATATTCATGGTCAAGAAAGGACCAGGGAAGGCAGTCCTCATCTCAGGCAAAGCCCCCAGAAGCTCAGGGAGATCCTGGGACCAGCTACGTTTATATCACTACAACACCAGCCTGCAGGCAGAGCAGACTCTTAACCAACCCTGGAAGGATTCTTGGCATATTCCAATGAGAAGAGTGTCCTGGTTGACACACTGACTCCCAATTCCTTAGAGATGATGTAGTTCCAAGGCAGACAAATGATTTCTTGTAAAAATAAGCAAAGCTCTTGCAGAGCTCTCCAGTCAGCCCTTCATGCTCGGCTTCCATGAGAAAGGCACGTGAATGAAGAGGTGAGAGCCATCAGCTAGATCAATGGTGTCTGCCCATGCAAGGTTAGTGATGGCCCATCCTCTTCCTCAGTGTAAACAGCCTGTCCAGACTAACAGGAGCCAAAAGTTTGGCCGAGCAGCTCTCTGTCCACCCTGTGAAAGGACAGAACTGAGAGCTGATTCTTGAGAACTGTCAGGTGTGAGTGTGAGGGCTGGAGAGATGGCTCAGCGGTTAGGAGCACTGACTGCTCTTCTGAAGGTCCTGAGTTCAATTCCCAGCAACCACATGGTGGCTCACAACCATCCATAACAAGATCTGATGTCCTCTTCTGGAGTATCTGAAGACAACTACACTGTACTTACATATAATAAATAAATAAATCTTTTAAAAAAAAAAAAGAATTCAAACAGGGAACGAGGCAACAGCAGAGGCAGAGGCCATGGAGGAGTGCTGCTTACTGGCTTGCTCCCCATGGCTTGCTCACCAGGTTTTCTTACTGCTCCCAGGACCACCAGCCCATGGTGACTGCCTACAATGAGCTAGGCCCTCCCACATCAATCATCAATTGAGAAAATGCACCACAGGCTTCCCTACAGGTCAGTCTGGTGGGGACATTTTCTCGGTTGACGTTTTTTCTTCTCAATAGACTCTTGCTTGTGTCGAGTTGACAGAAAACTAGCTAGCAGATGTCGAACTCAGAGACCTGCCTTTGTCTGCTGTTCAGATAAAAGGCGTACACGCACCATCATCACCCGGCCCGGAAGCCAGTCTTGGTCAGGGAATGCCTTAGCTTTTCCAATGCTGATCTGATATCTGGTACACAGAGATACAGTGAATGTTACAGGCTCAGCCAATGTGCTGTCGCTTTAACATTGCTTCTCTTCCAGAGGTAGCCCAACCTTTTCAGTCCTTCCTGGACAAACTTTTGTCATCCCAAACACAGTGGCTTGAGAGAAGGTGTTAGAACATGGTGGAAATATCCATATTTTCTCTTCCTTAACCTATACCTGCACATGGAATGCAGCCTAGTGAAGGATAGATGGATGGGTGGTGAATGAAGGATGGAGAAATGGATTAAACAGGAAGATGAAGGAATGGGAAGATGAAGGGATGGTGGGTGAATGGATAGATGGTGGATGTGCAGATGGTTAGGTATCCACTTAGCCTTAGAGTCTTGATTCTTCTGTTTGTTTCCCACAAGTATAAATCATGCTCCTTGTATATAATCCATTCTTTCCCACTGATCTCCCTATCTACTTGAATAGAGGGCAGTATCTTCAGAGCTACAGCATCTCATGAGTGTCCCAGAATAGAAGTGTGGCCATCTCATCAGGATAAGAGCCATCTTATCCACAACGGTCTCAAGGACAACCATAGAGAGAGCAGTTACCAGGAGACATGAATTCTCTGGGCTTTACATCCAGCATCCTGTGTAGGCTCAGGTCTCATCTGCTACCAAAGTAGCCAGGCAGCACTTTAGGTTCTGTACTTCTTGTTTATGTCACCCCCAACCTCCGGGTAGAATAGCCATGGGTATGGGCCAGTCATAATGGAGCATGCTTTTAATCATAGCACGTGAGAGGCAGAGGCAGGGGGATCTCTGTGAGTGCAATGCTGTCCTGGTCTACATAATGAGTTCTAAATGAAATAAATAAATAAAAAGGAAAGAACATGACCAGTCCTAGGTATAGTGAAGAGAAGGTTTGTTGTAAATAAAAGGGAGAGTATAACCAGAGGCAGGGACATCTGGGAGTATTCAGAGTGGACATGACCCTGAGTCATGTGAGGAGAGGGAAGAAGGGAGAGCCAGCCCAAGAGGCCAGGAGGGTAAAGGGCAGACAAAAAGGCCAGGTAACCAAAATGGCTGGGGGAAGGGCAGCCCAGCCCCTGGGTTAGGGAGTTCAGGGTTCGGGGTAGAGAATGCCAACCAGTAGAGCCCTGTAACAGGTAGGGACCAAGGAATTCTGGGAGAACCTGGGGTCCACTTTGATATGTTAAATAGGCACCTCAGTTGTTAGTCAGGGTTTGAGACTTAAGTTCCAGGATAGCCAGGATGATGTAGAGAGACCCTGTCTCAAACAAACAAACAAACAAATAAATCAAAACAAAAAACAAAAACAAAAAAACCAAACCAACAAAACAGAAACAAAAAATAAACCTCAGAGTTTTGGGTCTTGGGACAAGGAAGGAGCCTGGCTTCTCAAGGCAGGGAGCACTCCACATTCCAGTGGTGACATTTGGGCTTATCAAACTTGATTATTTTTGCCAGAAAGCTCACAGTACTGCTCAGGGCTATGACCAAGAAGGAGTTTGTGGCCCACCTGATATAGGTGTTAAAACAGATGCAAAGGATACTTAGGAGGGAGGCGGAACCTGAGGTGGTCCACTAGGGTCCGCTGTTCCTCATGGGCCACCTGTTCTTAGGTCACAGCTCTGGAACGGCAAGTGTTTGACTTCCTGGGTTACCAGTGGGCACCCATCCTGGCCAACTTCACTCATATCATCGTGGTCATCTTGGGGCTCTTCGGCACCATTCAATACCGGCCACGCTACATTGTGGTGGTGAGTCCGCTGTGCTTGACTATCTTTATGCAAGTAGTATTGGTAGCGGCTTAGGCAGAATGTCTTAGGTGGACACCTGTCCAGGGTGGGCTTGAGGAAGCTTTTCCAAGCTCAGCGTTGGGAAGGTCAGACACAGGGAGTCCCGGCACTGCCACAAGTTCAAGGGCTTTCTTCCAAGGGGTTGGAGAGAATCAGATATCCATATTCTGAAGCTGCTGGGTTCAAATTCTACCCTGTCCTTCTTGGTCTCCCTAGTATGCAGTATGGGCAGCTGTCTGGGTTACCTGGAATGTCTTCATTATCTGCTTCTACCTGGAAGTGGGGGGCCTCTCGAAGGTGAGTAAAGATAGGAAGGGATTTATCCCCTGGGTCTTGGCCAGATCACCACTGTAACACTTGGTGCAGTTCATTGCACGTTCCTATGCTGATGGGCGCTTGATGCATAGCGCTGGTCACAGCACCAGGACAATTTTGGCTGTGATCAGTGCCTCAGAAGTTTGGGAAGACTGTTTAGTGGGTGGTGAGGTTTCTGGTAAGGCACTGTGGGCTTCATCAGTGTGCCAGGGCCTCAGGCCCTGTAGCACAAAGGGCGGGTCTTCTGGAAGAGGGCCCTGGAACCAGGCAGTACCAGGGAGGAGTTGGGACTGCTTAGACAACTGGCAGAGATGTGTAGGTGACTCCTTTTCAGGGATGGTGGGATTGGGGAACAAGCAGAGATCTTCCTCTTGTGGCCAAACCCAAGAGGAAAGGGTGGAGGGAGACTGAACCCTTCATTTTTCCCCACTTCAGTCTGTGGTTGGTAGAGACGGGCTGTCTCTTGATACTAATTTTTTTTTTCTGTTCCTTTGTTTCCAGGACAGTGAACTCTTGACCTTCAATCTCTCTGGGCATCGTTCCTGGTGGGAAGAACATGGACCAGGCTGTCTTCATGAGGAGGCAGCCACAGCTGGCCTGGGTGCATTGAATGGACAGTCCTTGGTGGTGGGTGCTGGCTGTGCCATGGTGCACAGCTATGTGGAAGCCCTGCACAGTGGCCTGCAGATCCTGCTAGCGGTGAGTGTGGGGTCAGGCTTGTTCTACCTGGGACAGAGTCGGGGCATTTCCTTCACACAGAGGAACAAGCTTTCCTCCTTGTTAAGCATAATTGCCTCCATGGCCTGCAAGAAGTAAAGGAGTCAGGGTGGATTTCTAACCTGTTCTATTGCTGTGAAGGGACACCGTGACCAGTGCAACTCTTATGAAAGAAAGCATTGAATTGGGGATTTGCTTACAGTTTCAGAGGTTTGATCCATTATCATCATGGTGGGGAGTGTGGCAGCAGGCAGGAAGGCATGGTGCTGGAGAAGTAGCTGAGAGCTACATTCTGATCCATAGACAGAGAGAGAGAGAGAAAGAGACTGGGCCTGGTATGGGCTTTTGGAACCTCAAGACTTTCGAAGCCTAACCTCAGTGACACACTTCCTCTGACAAGGTCCCACCTTCTAATTCTTACAGCCTTTTTAAATAGTGCCACTCTCTGGTGAATAAGCATTCAGATATATGAGCCTATGGAGGCCATTCTTATTCAAACCATCATAGAACATCATTGATCTTGCATGACAGGCTCAGAAGCAGAATCAACCCTTTGATGACACTGTGGAGTGGCAGGCAACCAGGAACAGCAATGGCAAGGGTGAAGATGGATGTTCCTCTATCTCCCTAGCACAGGAGTAGAACAGGCAAGGGTGGAGGCTGATCTAGACAGGACTGTGAAAGGGAGCTAGAAGCCCCAGACTGGCCAATAAGACTGCAGATGGGCCCCACTGATGACACCGTTTAATCCCAACAGGTCTGGTCATTAGGGAAACACTTCAATGCTTTTTCATTAGTCTCAGGGCCCTTGGGGATATTTCACAAGCTCTCATCTCCCAGGAGAGAAGGCAAGATAGGGGACACACTCCCTGGCACACAGTGGGTTGACTGGACTGGCTGTGAGCCACATCTCTGAGAAGTCTGCCACAAAACAGATGCTGTGAAGCGGAACAGTGTGGAGATCTGGCAGATTTCCCAGCACTGTGAGACACCACTGCTCTCCAGGAGTCCTGCTCTGTGAGCAGCCATTTTCTGTAAAAGTCTGTAATAACAACTGACCAGATGGGAGGTAGAGTGACCCAGCCTGCCATCCCAGCATGTGAGAAACAGAGAGGAGGACCACCTACTCAAAGGAGGGCCGCCTACTCAAAGGAGGACCCCCTACTCAAAGGAGAACCGCCTACTCAAAGGAGGACCTCTACTCAAAAGAGAGTCACCTACTCAAAGGACGACCGCCTACTCAATGGAGGACCACCTACTCAAAGGAGGACCAACTACTCAAAGGAGGACCACCTACTCAAAGGAGAGCTACCTACTCAAAGGAGGGCCACCTACCCAAGGCCAGCCTGGGTACAGAGCCAGACCTTCTCTGGAAAATAAAATAGAACTGGGCTGTGGTGACAGATCAGTTAGTAAGATGCTTGCTTTGCAAGCATGGAACCTGAGTTCAGTCTCCGTAGAACCCATATGAAAGATGTTGGGCACCTGGAGAGATGGCTCAGTGGGCAAGAGTATGTGTTGGCCTGGTACCATCACCATGTTTCAAGGTGGAGGGCACTAGGGCAGGCCACTTGAAGTTCTCTTCTGGCTCCACATGCACTCATGGGTGCACACTGCTGAGCATACATGTATGTACATCAGACATACACACACACACACACACACACACACACACACACACAAAACAAGTGATTATATGATTATAATATATCCCTGGCTGTCCTGGAATTCTGTAGATCAGACGGGCCTCAAACTCATAGAGATCTTCCTGCCTCTACCTCCCAAGTGCTGGGATTAAAGGCACAAATTGCCATACCTGGTTCATTAAATGTAATACATTGTATTTAAAAAACAGGAATGGTGGTATGTGTACTTGTAATCTCAGCATTTGGGAGGTAAGGACAAGTGGATCTGTGAGGCTCACTGCCCAGCCAGACTTGCCTGTGGTGAGTGTCATGTCAGTGAGAGATGTCTTTAAAAAACAAAGATGAATGATGCCTAAGGAATGACATACAAGGTTGTTCTTCTGCTTCCAAATGTACATGGGGCTCTGAGGAAAGGGATGCAGGTGTCCTGTAATCAGGGACCACAGCATTCTCTGGCCTAGGGCAACACCTGCATCTCCACCTGTCACACAGCCATTTTCCTACATGGCTGTCTCAGCACCCTCCCTCTGGTAAGAGCACCAGACTTTGGTTTAGGGCCACTTCACCTTATCTAACCACATGCTGGTGGTTTGTGGAACCTATTTTAAAAGTGAACAAATTCCAAGGCACCAGAGTTGAGTTTTGAGGTATGTGTTTGGCCATTTAAAAAAAATTAGTTATTTTATCTATGTGAGTATGCTATCGCTGTCTTCAGACATACCAGACGAGGGCATTGGATCCTGTTATAAATAGTTGTGAGCCACCATGTGGTTGCTGGGAATTGAACTCAGGACCTCTAGAAGAGCAGTCAGTGCTCTATAACCGCTGAGCCATCTCTCCAGCCCTGGCCATTGTCTAACATACCACTAAACACTTCTCTAGACTCTCACCTGGGCTCTGGCCCCTGAGGACTGGATGCTGCAAACCACTGCCTGCAAGGATGACCTCAGACTCTTTCCAAAGTTGTGTCTGGCTTGCAGAGAGGAGGAACATCAGTCTTAGAGACCCACCCTGCCCTAGGTGGTTGATTCATCATGAAACATGAAGCTAAAGAACAGCTATACCTGGTGAACACAGAATTGACTCCATAGACCTCTCTAGCACTGCTCAAATTAGTGAAGAACAGTGGGGAGAGAGACAGCTCCTGGGTCCAGGTGGTGCCACCTTTTGGCCCTAGAGAACCATTTGAGCTTTCTGCCGCAACTACCACTTCTTACAGTCAAGGTCATTTTGATCAAATGACTCAAAGGAGTAGGAAGGAGAGGTTTAGGAAACTGTGGAACAGCAGCCACAGCAGCACAGCCCCATAGAATTGTGGGTGCCACACCTTGGACACAACCAGGTTAATCCATGGATAAGTCTGGTCACATCTTGAGGCCTCCAACCTTCCCAGTGCACGCAATGCTTGGTAGAGGTCAAGTTCACAGGACAATCAGCAACTTCCATGGAAGAAATTGAATTCTACACCTGAGGACATCCGAGATGTAAGAAAGCAAGCAGCACAAAGTGCAGGTAGCCTTGCAGTTCACACTACACCTCCACTACTTCTCCTAAGCATCTTGCCTAAGTTCATCCTCCACAGCAGGAAGCTGAAATTATGTTTCACCCCAATGTAACTCGTGCAGAGGCAAGAGAGGATCCCAGTCGAACCCCAAACATGAAGGAATATAAGCATGGTCCTCATAAAAGAAAGAACTGATGAGTCAAGGGTCTCTGTCAAGAGTTCTAGAATTGAAGACCAAAAAGACAGTAACTGGGAACTAGAAGGACAAATGAAGGTATTCTTGTACAGAATAATTTTGGTGAAACTGGTGCTGGAGGAACAGAATTCTGCATGTCAGTGGGGAGACAGCCTTCAGCCATACTTTCTCAAATGGGAATGCCAGCTCACATGTCGGGTCACTGTACTTGTTTTTCCTGTAGAAAAGTGCCATCTGTCGTCCACTCTGGATAGTAGGAAAATATCAATCAGCCTTAGCTCTTGCCAGACCACTGGTAAGACAAGGCCGAGGAGAGGGAAGGCTTCTGAAAGAGAAAGAGTAGAAAGGTGTTCAGGGAAGATCTGAGTGAACAGGGTGGGCAGAAGTGGTGGGGGGAAAAAGGCAAGAATGTGCAGGCAAAATGTCATGAACCACCAGGGGTGGCTTTAGATGCCAGCTCAGACAGAGCATCTTCCCCAGGAGAACCTGTCCCTGTTTCAGCACTGTGGTCAGTTCTCGGAGGGGGAGGAAGCAATCATGGGCTGTGACCCTCCACCTCAGAATGTCCTAGGGGATCACAAAAAGCCATGTGAGAAACACCTTAGGCTTTCTTCCCAGTGAGGAGAATGACTTCCAGGCTCAGTTCTGGACTCATTCTTAGAGTGCTGGAGTCCTAGAGGGACCATAGCCTGCACCTGAGCTGGGTAGGGTCTCACAGGCATTGAGCTCATGCATTTCCAACTTTAGTCTGATAAAGTGCTGTCTGTCTCCTTTGACAGGAGCGTGTGATGGCCTCTCGGGAGGCTGCTGGGTCAGGTCAGTGGGGAACCATGGCCTAGAGGGCAAGTGAATCTCTCAAGGCTGCCTGGCTGCTTTTGTAGAGGGACTTGCTGCACATCTGGAAAGTTCTGCTTCTTTCCAGTCACACCCACAAACACCGGACACTGACCCGTCACCTCGATAGTAGCTTCCAGTGTTTTCACTGGTCAGGCCACACCTAGCTGAGGTGTGGTGAGAAATCTCTACTCTGGCTTTCAGAGAGCCCACTATGGCTCCTGCTTAGCTGTACCTTTTGAAATATTCAGGTGCACCCAATCATCCAGGGTTCCAGCAAGATAGAGACTTTCCCCCCTAAGAACAAGCTGTTGCTAGCGAGTGGGGTATACATGATATAGATGTTACGTTGGGTCCTGAAATAATACACAGAGAGTGGGTTGCCAGCACCAGGGCAGGAAGGCAGCTTTGCAGGGAAGTGACTAGTTATGGAGGCTTCCTTCTTTCAGATCTGCTGGGTTCTCCACTAGCCATCTTAGTCAAAACACTGTCTGTCCACATAGCTAGCCTTGCATGCCAGGAACAGAGGCTAAATGTGGAAGGAGGGACTGTACCCTGGAACTGAGTGGAAGGGATCCACAGGACATTGTGTGGTAACATGAAGAATACAGACCCGAACATATGGGTTCAGAGGACATGGGGCATGATCTTGCTCCCTCCAAACGACTTTTCAGGTGTCCATGTTCCATGGGAAAGTTCAGCTCTGGTTTTCCATGTTTAGTCCTCCAAGCCCTGAAGTGGGAAATGGCTACCACCCTTCAGACTGGCTCCATCGCCCTCTTCACCCACGTGGTGCCCACTGAGTAGTGTGTCAAGGGAGAACTGAGATATCTGGACTGTGGGAGCTTGGGAAGCAATGCAGGTCAGTGCCACAGTTCCGCCTTATAGGGGAGGAAGTGGATACTTGCTAGATGCAGGGATTTTGTCAGGTATACATGGAGTCATCTGCACATTCCTCAAGTTACTGCTACAGCGAGATGGCTTGACATGTCTGGCCTCTTGGTGTCTTTCAGCTCCTCGGTTTTGTCTATGGTTGCTACGTGGTCAGCGTGCTTACAGAAGAAGAGGACAGCTGTAAGTGTACAGCTAGCGGGTGTGACAACTTTGAGTGCTATGTTATCTGGGGTAGGGCCTGAAGATGCCCCTTAGTGATGCCCCATGCCTATTGGGTATCATTTCCTGCCACAGGCCTGACCATAGTCGTGCAGTACAAAAATCTGAGAATTGGGGGGAGGGGCCTATCTATGAAGAAGATGCCCCTCAGGTCCAGGGACACCTATCCTCATAATACCTACAGTGGCCCCAGGAAGGTTTGAGTCTTCAGTGGCAAGATCCATTTTGCCTGTCTGGTACCCATATTGATTGACTCTTAGTATTAGTTGGGACCCATTTGGACAGATTATCCTTTCTCCTCTGCATGAAGACCCTTTCCAACTTAACTTTGATTTGCACCATAACACAGTAATGACTCAAGCCATCCCTTTGGGGACTCCCCATCCTAACATAGTCTCATGGGAAGTCCCTGCAGAGGAAGGACTAACAGTTTGTGGGTGGGCAGTCAGGTGTCTTGTGGATAGAACCTTCCCCAGAGTCAGGATTGAAATTCAAAGCCATCTGCTCCAGAGAGTTGGACCATGGAGTCAGCTGTCACCATTAAGAGACTTGATTCTTGAGTCTGGTGAGGGATGGTCTCTTGAGTCTGGGATCAGGGCCCTGGTGCTGACTGATCACTGACCTCAGCTGATGATGAAGCAGCAGCTCCACCTGCTCTTTGAATTCAGAACTGCAGCCAGCCCTGAGCTTCAGAAATGTCTTCTTCATTTTGCCCCACAAGCTTATCATCCACCAGTGTGTGGGAGGCTTCATGGGGCAGGTGCTTGATATAAGAGAAGGCTACGGGTTTAGTATTTGGAGAGTTAGTGATTTGTAGAGTCTGACTGGGTGGGGTGCAGCGCCATCCATGCTGGAGGGCCCTTGTTGGCCTCCCCAACCTGACCCTCTTTCTAGCAAGGTCCATTCAGATCATAGAGCCACAAAACTGTGCACAGTGCCCCCAGAGAGATCCCAGCAAGGTTTGAGACACAACAGGGACTGATTTGGGTTTGTGCCTGCACCCTTCACAAGCGCTGGCAACATCCCACTTGTTGGGAATCTGCCACGGGGAATGTTTTCCATTCTGCCATCTTTTCCATCATTTGGGTTTTGTTTTATTTGGGCTTGATTTCTTTCAGTTGATTTCATTGGTGGATTTGACCCATTCCCCCTGTACCATGTCAATGAAAAGCCGTCCAGCTTCTTGTCCAAGCAGGCGTATTTGTAAGTATGGCCCGCTCAGCCTGCTTTAGAGTGCTCACAACACAAGGCTCTTCTCTTTGGAGACTTTATCAGGCATCTGTCTGTCAATCCATCTATCCATCTATCACTCCCTTAAGATCATGCTCCGGTTAGGTGTCGGGGGTTCAGTAGCTGTAGAACTCAGCCCCACACATTAAGCTCACAGCTCAGCAGGGGTAGATTCTGTAATAACCAGGTCCCAGAGTCTCAAGAATTGGAAAGATACCAACAGGCCACTGCCTGCCCAAGGGCTTCACTGTACAATAAGTGCAGAGGGTGTGGGTGTCTGTTTCCTATATTTGACTGATCATATTTCCTTCTCCAAAGCAGTGCCACAGCCTTACAGATCCCGTGGCTGCTCCTGGGCTTCCTGGTGGTCCTGGAATTGCAGTCAGAAGGGGCATCTAGGGGCTCCCTTGGTGACCCGATCCCAGAGATTCCTGATGCCTGACCTCGGAGTGTCCTAGGCTATCACAGATAATGCGTATCAGAAGTAGCAGGACTTCAGCTCCCAGGATGAATAATGGAGGAAATACAGACTTAGGAAGGGGAGGAGCCTTTGCAGGTTGCCAGCTGCAAAGTCCTCAACGTCTTAATAAATATATTCCTAAGACAAGCCTGGGCTCAATAAATCCCCACGAATAGAGGCAGCAGCCCTTGTGAGATTTCTTTTCAATGGGGAATCTAACCAGAGTGAAACCATTACTTCCAGTTCCATAGGAATGGGTCAGGGCCATCAGAGTACAAAACCAGTACCTGCCCTGTGCATGGAGAAGCCTAGCCCCTGGCATATATTTGCTATACCCTGAGCAACTATCACTTTCTTGGTTTGTGAGTTTTGCTTTTGAAGTTCTCCGAGAGAAAGAACGCTGTTCTGCCTCTCTAGGGTTCCTCTGACCTCTGCCTTCTCCACAGGCCTGCATAAGTGAGAGAATGGCTGACCCAGCTCCTGAAACCCAGCCTCAGTCACGGAAACAATGAGGAGACCCCAGTCCTGGAGTCGCAGCTCTGCTTCCCTGCCTGCCTAGCATTTTTTCAAGTTCACCTTGGATACCAGTGAGGGGCGGGGGACATTGCAGGCCAGGGTGGCTACAACTTTGAGTTTGTAATTTCTTTTCTTTTTCTTTTTTTCTAAAAAAAAAAAAATACTATGAAAAGGCAAGAGAGACTATGGAAACAAACAATTCGCATCCCTGGTCTTCTTGGATAGCCGGCAGCAAATCTGGGCAATTTCCCCAGGAGTCCTCTGGGCGCTCTGTTCTGGGGTTATAAGACCTGCAGACCACACACTGTTTCCAGGGGAAGGGCTTATCAGAGTACAGTAAGAAGGTCCAGCTCCACTAGCAGGTCCCTGTTATGAGCCACCAAGATCCAAGAGTGACTAAGGCCTTAAATAAATGCTGCAGTACCCCAGCTGCAGGTCTTATTCAGGCAAAGGTTCTGGCCCCATTGAGGTCATTGGAATCGCTGGAACTGATCCAGGGGCCCTGTCACTCCTAAACTAGGAGAGTACCATGGGTAAAACATAGAACCTGGGGCTACCACATGCATTCCTCTTGAGTCCCCAGGAGCTGAGGATGTGCAGGAATACCATTCCTCACACCATTCAGAAGAAAGACCCTGGGCAAATACCCTGAGAACACCTGCCATATAAGGAAATACACAAGGTTGTCCCATAACTAGAAGTGGGAGTTTCGAGAGTCCCCCAAGGCCAGCCTATTCTCAAAGTATAAAACCCAGGGTAAGGTCTCTGAAATCAGAAAGAGTGTTTTCTCCAAAGTGGGAAAGCGTTTGTACAGTGACTAGAGGTGGCTGGACACCTGGCAGGTGCTGCTCTGCCGTTGAGAAGCAACAGAAACCGATTTTGAATGGACAAAGGGACATGGCTGTGGGTGTCAGGAATAGTAGAGAGAGCCTAGCTGAGCACTAGGATGAGAACTTCTGCTTTATTATCTTCATGTATATCCAAAAAGCTACAGCAGAACCACTCCTCACACAAACCAGGAACTCTTCCTCCATGCTATACTATTTGTGGTGGACACTGGGTGTCCCCAGCAGACTCACTGTATGATCTGAGACAGGCTGAAGCAGGCAGGGTACCCACTCTGCAGTGTAGTTCCTGGAGTGAGAAGAGAAAGCATATGAGGTTTTTTTCCTCATCAGACTTCTCTGAGTCAGGGGCCATTGGTTTCAGGGACTTCCTTGACATACCACTCTGTTTAGAAAATTCTCAGACACATCTTAGGGACATACTGACCTCTGAGCACCCAAAAAGGCCATGAGTACTATCTCTCAGCAAGGACAGGGGTGTGACACATTTACATAACAATTGAGGTTCATGTGTCCCTCCCAAGCCCAGATCTAGCCCACATGCCTCTGAAGCTGGCCTCTCCATGCTCTGCTTAAGCCCTTGATGACCAGCTAAAACTAGAAGTGTGCCCCAGCCTTCTTTCCCTCTGACTCCACCTATGAAGGATTCAAAATAGTGGGTGGTGTTGATCAGAGGAGGAGGTAAGAGGAGTGGCCTGGCCATCTCTAGAGCTGCTAGAAGCAAGACACTCAGGTCACACCTAGGCTGCAGGAAGGATGCAGGCCTCACCTGGTTCCTGGTTCCTGGCCTCACCTGGTTAGGACAGGAATGTGCGTACACAGCTACAGATGGGCACCCTGCAGATAGGGCACAACTGCAGACTGGGGGCACACTCGGTGCAGACGAAGTGGCCACAGGGCACAAAGACTACAGAGACGGCTCGGTCCAGGCACACCTTGCATCTCCTCTCTTCCTGCAGCTGTCGCAGCTGTTCCTGCACATCCTCAGCTCCTGGGGACTCAAGAATTCACCAGCACCCTCAGGGACTAGGAGACTGGTTCCTCATTGGGGAATGAGCTTGCCACACAGACCCACCCTCTGCACCCCCTCCATGAAAGAGGGTGGCCCGTTCAATTTACGCGGACCTCAGCTATACCTGGCTCACTGACATCTTCAGGCTGGGTCTCTCTTCTGGATCTGAGTAACTCAGGGCTTCCATGGGCAGGAGCTGTAGACAATGGGAATGGATTAAAGGCCTTACTTCTGTGGGGAAGGGAGAGCTAGCTCAAAGAAGGACTAGCAGCCACCAAGTTTCAGTTCTGACCTAGAGAGCAGAAGGATTTATATGGAGCTCAGCTGCTCATGAGCTTAAGTCTAGAAGCTTTCATGAGGATTCCAAGGACTCTGGCTTCCACTGGGGTATTCTACCTGCCTGGCCCCTTAGATTAGGTGGTTACAGGCTGTGAGTACTTGGCACTTTGGGTGGAACAGGAAGCAGATGGTGATGGATGCCCAGAGGACTTGAGACAGGGGAAGGCAGGCAATGCCTAGAAGGGGTGGAGGTACCTCTGGTCTTTGCCATCTGGCCCTCCTCCTGGAGCTAGGCAGCCACCATTTGTGAAGGGTATATGCTGGGCACACTTGGGCTTTGGGTCTATGCTAACCATTCCTGGTTGCCCCTGGGGGTGGCTGGAGACAGAGACAGACAGAGACAGAGAACCCAAGCTCTCAGGGTTGTGGAGAAAGGCTGGTAGTCTGTGATATTCTCATCAATATACACATGGATCTGTGTTCCCAGAAGGCATAGGTAAAGGTCCAACTCTCTTACACTGAGGATACTAAATTATCAGAGTTTCTATCTAGAGGTGTTACCATCCCTGGGAAGGACAGTAAAAAACAAAACAAAAAAAAAAACCCTGCCAGGCACCAGAGTGTCCCACAGACTTAAGTGCTTTTGAAATGGGTTACTGCTGTGTCACATCTCACAGCAATGAGGCTGGGGAGAAAAGCCTCTTGCCTGTGACCACAAGGTTGGCAAGAACATCATGTGGTCCCTGAAGTCAGAAGTCCACTTAGGAGCCCCTGAAGAACCTCCAGGGCTGGTGAGATGGCTCAGTGGGTAAGAGCACCCGACTGCTCTTCCGAAGGTCCGGAGTTCAAATCCCAGCAACCACATGGTGGCTCACAACTATCC
>NC_034592.1:163183841-163213682 GCF_900095145.1 Mus pahari | reverse complement strand
CAGCAGCAGCAGCAGCAGCAGCAGCAGCAGCAGCAGCAGCAGCAGCAGCAGCAGCAGCAGCAGCAGCAGCAGCAGCAGCAGCTGTGGCTAGTATCCAGCAGAACCAGCCTAGCACACAGCTACATGCCCAGGTTTGGCTGGTGTCTTTAGCAGCCTTCTCATTAGCAGCGAGGGGATCCAGTGCCTTAAACACAACACTCAGGCACAGCCCCTTCACCCCCACCCCTGCACCCTCTCTGCTGACTGGCAGGTGGAGACACTCAACAGTCTTACCCACATGCAGGCTGCAAACACTAACTAAACAGCAAAGGCTACTAGGCTCTCTCACCTGAGGGAGTGGCAGAGACTGCATCTTCTGGTTCTTCTCGCTGATCCTGTAAGAGAGCCATCAATGCCTTAAGTAAGCAAAGCAGAGACTGCCAGCCCACCTGAGTCCTGAGGACAGATGGACTTACCCAGGATCCCAGCAAGGGGGTGTAGGCCTGGATTCTTTCCACAAAGTGCCTTCCTTTTGACCGTAGCAGAAACTGACACCTGGAGAAGAGAGCTCAGAAGACAGGACTGGACCCTTAGAGCCCCACTGTCACATTCAAACCTTTGGGATCCTGCCATGCTTTCTGTTCCCATGGAACCCATTACTTCCTGTGACAGGTAGTCAGGGCTGTATCCCCATGGGCGCCTGATAGTAAGGCTATTCTGGAGATGGGTTCTGAATACCTAGGTGTGCACCTGGAAAGGATAGCAGCAACAGGGGAGTGCCTACCCTAGCAGCCCTACAGAGATCCTGATGTCTCAGAAACATGGGAGATGGGGAGGCTATACAGAGTTCTTTGGGACCCTTTTCATTAGTCAGAACTGCAGTAGCCCACAGGGCCCTTACCTGGGGAACCATCGGGCATGCTCTGTCCAGGGGTCATCCCCACGCTCCCAGCTCTGTAGACCCCCATAGCAGAAGAAACATCTCACCTTGTCCTGCTGGCCTGGGTATGACAGAGACACATAGCTGGTAGCCCCACCTAGCTGGCAACCCCAGGGTGTCCCTCTATGACCATCAAAAAGCTTGGACAGGCAGGACTAGAAACTGCCAGCACGTTAACAAGAAGGGAGCACGGCACATGGACACCTCTCTTGCCTCAAAGGCACATAAAGACAATGACCCTGGGGCATGTGTCAGAAGGGCTCCAGAATATTCCGGAAAGGTCGAGCTAGCATTTGTGTTGTTCTCAGAGCATGTGGGTAGGGTTGAGCCAAAGGCTTGGAGCATCTGTAGCCTGGGAGTGTCAGGGCCTCCTAGAAGGACTCCTAGTTACAGGATAAGGAGGTGACCCTGTCCATACCAGTTTATAGAGAGACTTGGTTTTAGTGGTTCAGGCCTCAGTCATCTCTGTTCTGTGCCCCTCCTCCCAGCCATAGGAAAGTGTGTCCTTCATGACCTTGAGCAGAAGTTCCAAACAGGATTGCTTACAGACGTATCCCACAGCAGGTACCCATGGTCCACAAAATACCCCTGACATCTGTTGGCCTCAAAGAGACTCCTTTTCTAGGGGGCTCTAACTGTTCCAGACATTGACCCTCCATAGCCAGTGTCCAATTGTCCTAAATCAGTATGAACTCTTGCCTGGCCGATGCTAGGAAAACGACTATTTCCTCCCCTGCTAGCCCCACTGGTGACAATTTCTCTGGCTATGCTCATACTTACAAAGCCCCTCAGTTGGTCTTACTGACTCATTTTCCCTCAGCCAGGAAGAGATAGAGCCAGAACCTGAACCCTACTGTGAATAAGAGCAGACCAAGCTCAAGGGGTAGTCTCAATTTGTAACTAGAACAGGTATTCAAAGGATTTGTCTGGAGTTGGTCCCTGCACTAACCAGGAACTTGGGAAGCCTGGGGTGGGGGATTACCTACAAGATGGGCACTGGATGCTTAAGCTGGCCCCTGCCCCAGTAGAGTAGATTCTGTTTTTGTTGCTTTGGGCTTAGGAATGAAAGGGATTAATCGCTCTATAACCAAACCTGAAAGGCACTGATGACTGGGAATCCCCGAGAAAATCCTCAGAACCATGTAAGCCAGGTGAAACCACCAAGCCAGCAGACCCCACATGCTGAAGGGCCCTCAGAACAAGGCCAGCATAAGCCCAGAATTTCATAATGGCTTTGAGTGAGTAGGTCTAGCCCTGACCAGGCAAGGATGACAGGAGTACCTTTTATTAGTTCCTCCCTCAGGGCAGGAACGGGCAAAACCGTTTGCCTGGAAGAGTGCTATGTAGCATCCAGACCACAGCAAAAAGACCCCAACACTTACCTGTGTGGAAGAAGCCAGCAGCAGCCAATGGCTCAGGCTGAATCCCCGCGGTAGATGGCCAGTCGTAAAAGGAGGCTAGACGGAGATCCTCTGAGTCCATCTCCGGGAAGGCAGGCTCCCCAAGGAAGGTAGCCCCAGAGGATTCCTCCTCTTCTGACAGAGGCCTCAGCTGGCCTAAGATCTGCCCATCTAGGCAGTCCTGGCCCAGGACGTGGTCACATGGACAGTGAGGTTTATCCTGCTCCTGTGTGTGGCCTTTGCTATCTTCCCTGTGGCTTAGCTCTGGGCCACAGACTGAGTCCCTGGCCCTACTCTCAGGCCCCATGGAAAAGACAGCAACTTTGAGCAAGTCTGCAGGTGAGAACATCACCAGCCCTGGATGTGCCTGGTGATGTACCTTTCCAGCTCCTGCCTCTAGTCCTTTCCAGAAGCTGTGGTGCTCCTGCTTCTAACTGTAAGCCGCTAGATGCTCAGATGCAGCGGTGTCCAGGAACGAGCCACTTTCTGAGAGAGGCCAGGGCAGCCACGTGCTCTTTGCAGCGTGTCATGGGGCCTGCTGGCAGGCACATAACAAAGGCAGTACTCCACCAGGCAAAAAGCATCTCTCAATAGGGGGAGGGACCAAGCTTGGGACCCCTCCAATGGCATCCCCTAAGCCTCAGGAAACAGGTCATGAACATGGACGAAATAGAGGAGAGGGACTCCAGATACTCAGGGTCCAGTTCTGGGTGGAGATAGACCCAGACAGGGGCCTGCAAGGTAGGAAGCTAGGTTGTCCGGGACAGTATGCAACCCCTCCATTGCTTCCATAACAGCCTGTGCTGATGTTCAGGGATGACCACATCACCAGCTCATCTTGTCCCTAGCACTGAGGAGATCCCTGCTTGGCCCAGCCCTGAGTCAGGGTCAGTCTACCCATCTGGTCTCAGGTTGCTCTTTATCTGTCTGGAGTAGTACCCAGGCTTTTGCACAAACCTTTACCCTTAAGTCGCTCTTCACTGATTGTGAAGCTTTTAATATTGGGAGCTTTTAAATGTATATAATATTTTTTATTAATTATTTGAAAATTTCAGACCTCTGAGTTTGAGTCCAGCCTCTCCAGAGCTAGTTCCAGAACACCCAGGGCTATGTAGAGATATCCTGTCTCAAAAAAAAAAAAAAAAAAAAAAAGCAATCCACTCCAACTTCATGTCCTTTTATTTATTAAGTATAACCCACAGAGTCTGATGTGTGGTGTCCATATACTTATGGGTGTAGGGATGCCCACAGGAGCATGGTCAACCTACCAGGGGCCACAACCTTAAAGGGAACTGACCCTCCCTTTCCAGAAGCTGCCAATTGTCACTAGTCCCTCAGTTCGAGGTTGAGTCTTGGGAGGCATGGTGAGGGGTTGGAACTTGTGAGACATTGTGAGGTAGGCATGGTTGTTCATGCATGCAGTCCTAGCACTCATGGGGATAAAGCAGGAAGATTTTTTTTTGTGAGTTCAAGACCAACCTGAGCTAGATAGTAAGTTCTGTGCTAGCCTGTGCTATAGAGAGCCACTGTCTCAAAAATAAGAAATAATAGTTTGTAAGGAACAGAGAGCGCAGAGCAGATGGGGCAGGACTCCTACCTTCTCAGCTGTAGGGGAGACCATCCTGGGATTCTGCTTCCCAGAGCCTAAGGAGGTACCTGGCTTGGAAGGGAGATCTGGGTCCCAGCCTGTCTGTGCATCTTACCCGGCTCACTTGCCACAGCAGAGGTCCAGTACAGAGAGCCCACAGGCAGCTTTTCCAGTGTTACTCGGCTTTAGAATGCCTTGAGAGGATTATGCTGCCCTTTGGGATGGGCGTGGGGTTGTCACCATTTCAGAGATGTGGAAGCTGAGGCAAAGCTAGCAGGTTCACCGAGACCTGAGGTCTGAGGGGTCAGCCCAGGAGATGGTGGCCTATCCTACCCCTGTTCCATACCAGGTCAAGCTCCACGGGGCTGGAGTCCCAGGAGGATCCACCATCTACATCGGTGCTAGCTCAGCCAATGTAGCACTGTGTGGCACTGCAGGGATTTAGGACCCTGTCTCATTCCCTGCTGGGACCACATGCTAAGTATATGCCCATCTGTGGCAATAGAACCTTCTAGGGTATCCCACGGGATGCCACAACCTTCGCCTTTCTCTTTGCTTGCAAGTAATCACAGCTTTAGCATTTGAACCCGGAGTCCTGCCTCTCCAGGCCCCTTGCTGGACTTGGTTCCTCTGGATTGAGGCCAGATGGGCTGATAGAGGGGGACAGGGGCAGCTGCACCAAATTCCTTCTCTGTGCAGATCCAGGTCCCTGGAGGTCTGAGCATTGGACTCTGGGCATGCTGCCTTGGCCTTGGGGTCTGTGAAAAGGGACAGTATCTCCCAGCTATGACCACAGGCATTCCTGTTGTCCTTGTCTGAAGCAGCCGAGCCAGCCCTTCTATCTTGTTTGGAGATTTGAAAGTTCTCCTGGAAGACAGGAACATCTTGTACCTGTGAGCACAGAATGGAGACCTCAGGGCTCTCAGCAGTGCACAAGGCCCATGAGATCATCAAGCAACAACATGGAATGTGCCTAAGGGGCTGAGAACAAAGCATCCAGGTGGCTATTGCAGCTGCATCCATGCTGGGACTTCACAGACACAGCACCCATCTCTACAACGTCTTGCCTGATGCCTGTGTCCCCGCCTTGAGCTCATACTACAAGCTGAGCACCTTGCTAAAGCAGTACCTGGGTGGTGACCAGTTGTAGTTGACAAGGCCCTGTAGCTCCTAGCACAGCCATGATGTTACTTTGGGTCAGCCAAGGCCCAGTGTGGGAGTGTGGGGACTGCTCGTGCTATGCTCTGTGTGGTTGAAGCCTAGGGGGAGGCCTGAGGCTTCCTGGTTGTGCTGGAGGAAGGGATAAAAGGGAGGGAAGGAAGACAGAGAAAGTCCAGTGCCACCATCCCCCTATAGAGACCAATGGAATTCCCTTTCTATACAGTTCTATAGATTGTCTGTCCTACCCTGAGCTTTATAGAGCAGACCCTAAGCAGGATGAAGCTTGAGTGTCAGTGCTGAGTATCATGTTGGCAAGGAGTAAATGTGTTGACATTGAACTTTCTCCTGAAGGCCACTCCCTGGGCACTTCAATGGTGTTTCTCAGAGCCCAGAGACCTCGAGGTGTCCAGCCAAGGAAGACTATCTAGGCATCATGGGCTAGCTGAGATGGCAACAGTCTTCCGTTCCCAAAGTCCAGAGGAACCCAAATGTCCCACAGGTTGACTCCTCAGACTGTGAACTTCTGGGCCCAGACTCCAGCCACTGAGGAATCCAGGGTAAACTCGGGTTTATCTTCAGAAAGGGATGGATTAGGAAGCTCCGGGGCCTCAGGAGGGGCTGCAGGGAAGGAAGCGGTAACTGTAGCCTACAAGGGACAAGCTTGACACTGCCTCCTCCAATTCACGTCAGTCAGAGTTGCTGGAGTGGGTGAGGATTGGTGGATAAGCAGGCTCAATGGAACTGTCAGGATCATCTATCTGTGAGCCTACTACACACGAAGGTCCCCAACTTTTCTCAGGGGTTTGAACTTTGTGTGAGTGTCCCACACTCTGGACTAAGTGTGGCCATTTGAATCTTGAGAAAATGAAATAAAATGAAAAATACAGTCTTTCAATTTGAAATACTCAGTAGCTGCACAAGGTCAATGGTTATGTTGTGGGACAGAATAGCCCCACTGTCCATGGGATGGAGTTGGGAGTCTCCTGGAGTTGGGAGGTGAGCGCAAGGTCATAATAACTGGCTTGCAGCACACCCTACTGGACATGAGGGGAATGACAGCACAGGGTCGGTGGCTGGGTCCTGGAGAGTTATGGAGTTAGTCACACGAAGACGGACAAACCCTTCAGAAATGCTGTGAGATAGATGCGTTGCCAGTGTCCTCTGGTTCTGAGGGTATGAGAAGAACAAATGGCCAAATGCCAGGAAGAACCAGAGGGACTTCCGGGGCTGTCGAGGCAGGAGGGATATCTGTCCTGTGGATCCCTGATTGGGGTAAGACTGAATATCCTACATTGTCATCTTGGTGACATAAACCCAAGGCTTCAGCAAAAAATGAAATGTGTTAGCTCACATGACCCAAGACCTTGGCGGACTGTCTCAGGCTTAGCTCACAGGTGTTTAGATAATGCCATCATTTGCATAGCTTTCCCTCCCTGAGATAGCATCACTTCTTGATGGCCCCTTTGCAGGCAGCTTGGAGAAGTCAGGAAAAGGCATCTCGCTTCCTCAAAGTCACGAGCTTAGGACTGATAAGAACTTCCAGAGTTAGAATCAGCTTGGAATTACCAGATTGTTATGCGTCATGGAGGGCCACATCGACAGTAGGAGAGTCTCCTACAGCCTTCCTGTTCCCTGGACTCTCATTCCCTGAGAAGGGCTTTCGGTTGCATGTCTGGTCAGGTCCACACTCTGGGTTAACAGCTTCAACGGTGCCTGGCATTCACCCAGCTACCGCAAAGCCTCTTCACAGACTCCTTGTCCCAACCAGGCACCAAGCCCCTCTCCAGGGTTAGCACTGCTCACTCTCTTTCCTGCCTTACCCTGCTGACCCTTGCCAATTCCACCTGGCTCTGGGATCCCTGATTTGACTCCTATAATGCCAGCTTTGTGTATCTCTAACAGGGTCTCAAAATTCTCATGGTTCCCAGGACCTACTCAGACACCTTTCCTGTCAGAAAGCTGCTGTGGCTGCCTTCTGGACAATCTTTGAAATTGTTTTGTAAATGCCACCTGCTGAGATAATTGGGCCTGAGAAGGGCTTGGGGACTCAGCCCAACCTAGCCTCCTTCTACCCCAGGATCAGTTCTTAAAGCAGAAATCTCTTCCACCCCCTGGGCCACCAGCAAGAGCCTAGGTGTGGGTACAGTGTACTCAAGGTCCATGTATGGATGTTGCAGGGTGGAGTGGATGATTGACAGCACTATTCGATCTGAGGGAGCATGACATTAAAGATCAAATCAGTTGAGAACTAACCAACCAAACAAACAAACCAACAAACCAACCATCCTGACAAGTCTAGAGGGAGCTGGTGAGGACAGGAAGAGGAAGCCTTTCTTGCCTCGTTCCTAGTTTTTATCTTGCCCAGGGCAGACCCAGGCTGAGAGCCAGACTTGGTTGCCACAGGAGTTGAATGAATATGCCTCTTAAAGCAGCCTGTATTGTTTCATGACTGGAGGTTAAGGCCTGAGGCTTCCATGAGCCTAGAGTACCACAAATCCTGCTTGCTCTTCCTCAGCCTTGAAGCTGATCTCCTATCGATGTCTGGATCCTGGGCCATCTGGTACTTGTCCAGATAGACAAGCACCAACTATGGCAGCAAGAGCTAGCTACACTTCCTGGAAACACAGAGGCAGTCAGTAGGCGATGGCCCCCTCTGTGGGCTGCAGGTTTCTCGTCCAAGTTAGACTGCTGATCTTTGGCGTGCTGTGTAGATGGAAAAGAGACAAGGTTCATGAGTAGGCTGAAGTGCAGACTGGTTGGCTGTGGCCTGGCATTTGCTCTAACTTCTTGGAGGCTTGCTTTCTGGTCCTGGACCACAGAGCTGCGTGGCTTTTGAGAGGTGCCTGCAGGATAGATCTGCCAGTGCTGGCCCAGGCAGCTGCACTCAGCCATGGGTGCGAGAGTGACTCTTACTGCAGAGAGCTGACCTTAGGGTTTGTGTCTGTGTTCTGGTTCCTGCTGTTCCTCTGTCCGGAGCACCCTGAGACAGTCAATACCCACTCACCAAGATTCTAGTTAAGAGACACCCTAGAGACCAATCCAAGGACATCCTCTCTTCTTATTTCTCCCTGACCTGGCTGCCTGCCACATCACAGGCCTGATTTATGGCGACTTGGTTAAACTGTCCTTTTTGTATCTGGGTTGAAGGGCAGCACCTGACCTGTGAACATCTGTACAGTGAGGCTGAGCAGATTGAATTACTTTTTAGAACCGTATAGCATCCCTCTCCAGGAAGCTAGCAGAGCAGGGACCACTGGTACCCCATTCTGTACTTCCCAGGCATGGTATAGGTACTCAACTAATGCTTTGGGATGAATGACTAATAGATGTTTAAAGAGAGGAGTTGTAACTCACGGGAGCTACTCAAGGTTGCTGTTGAGAGGCAGAGAAGAGCAGGAGCCCCAAGATCACAAGCTGGTTTCCTGGAAGACAAACTAGACACCCAGAAAGTATGGAAGGGCAGGGTATCCAGAAGGAGGTCTGCTACAGGGAGGTTGTTCATCCTCAAGAGGGCATTCATAGAGAAGATTGGGTGCTGTCTCATTTGAGCAGCTGTGGCTGTCTGCATGGATAGGTGCCCTCACGGCTGGCCTTCATAGGGCCAGCTGTTGACTGAACCAAGCCCAGCACACAGCAAAGGCTTGTTCCAGTCAGGTGTTACTTGAATACAGAGCTTATAGCCTCTGGGCTCCATCCATCAGCTCTTCAACAGAAACTTCAACCCAGCTTCCTCGGAGGACATCTAACATCTACCAAATGGCTGACAGCTGTGCCCTTCAACCTAGTGATCCACCTGCAGGTGCCTCCCTCTGGTGTCCTCCTATTGATGATGTGCATCAGAAGCTGGGACATTAACTACAACAAATCCAGGGACCAAACACTCTCCAGAAAGGATGTGTGGATGCATCTGGGGTTTGGTCCTTAGCAATGTTCTTGCAATCACATGCTAGGTCACAAATTTGCCTGTTATTGCAGTTCCAGGCAACCAGACACCTTTTCTGACCCTTCACATGCACCAAGCACACACATAGTGCACATATATACATGCAAGCCAAATACTCATGCAAATAAAACTTATTTTAAAGGGGCTGGAGAGATGGCTCAGGGTATAAGAGCATTTACTGCTCTTTTAGAGGACCTAGGTTCAATTCTCAGCATCCACTTTGGGGTCCGAACCATCTATAACTCCAGTTCTGGGGTATCTGACACCCTCCTTCTGGCCTCCCTGAGCACCAGGCACACATGTGGTGCATAGACATACATGCAGGCAAAACACTCATACACATAAAATTAATAAAGCTTTTAAAAATTACATTCAAGGGCTGGTGAGATGGCTCAGCGGGTAAGAGCACCCGACTGCTCTTCCGAAGGTGCAGAGTTCAAATCCCAGCAACCACATGGTGGCTCACAACCATCCTTAACAAGATCTGACTCCCTCTTCTGGAGTGTCTGAAGACAGCTATAGTGTACTTACATATAATAAATAAATAAATCTTTAAAAAAAAAAATTACATTCAAAAGATGTTTTATGTTTGTGTGTGTGTGTGTGTGTGTCTGCTTGTCTATAGATGCATCACGTGCATTCAATGCCAGAAAAGAGTTCTGGAACCCCTGAGACTGGAGAATTGTAAGCCATCATGTAGGTCCTTTGTAAGAACAGCAAGTAGTCTTGAGCACTGAGCCATTGCTCTAAAACCCAAACGAAACTTTTTTAAAGACTGGAACAGGGAGGAGGAGTCTGTGTGTGGTAGCAGGTTCACTGAGCAAAGAGCTTGCCTGAAAGTGAATGGCTAAATGGCTAATGGGGTGAGTTCTTTGTTGGAGACTCTTTGAGGGATGAACTTTCCCCACGTGGAACCCAAAGGGGGCCTTCTAGCTTTCCTCAAAGTCCTCTTGTTTTTTACTCTGGGTGATGGAATCAGGTACAGAATCTAACGCGAACACTGGTCACATTCTGACACTCTCCTGTCAGGCTCAGATTCTCACGGGGCAGGCCAGGAGGCAAGCCCTACAGCCACAAAACTCCGGGACAGGTGTAGCTTAGCTACAACCTCCCACCGGCTCCCCAATAGGCACCGCCTCAGGAGCCCCACGTGACTCTCGAGTCGCCCCGCCCCATCCGGTCCGGTCCCGCCCCTCCAGCGCGAGACTGAGTCCCAAGCGCGAAATCCTGGGCGAGGAGCGACGGTGCGCAGGCGCAATGGTGGCGACTCGACGGCGCTCCCGGCCTGCCCCGCGCGCTGACGTCGCGTAGCTTCGTCCCAGCCGCCGCGGCCGCCATTGGAGTCGGCGCCCCCTCAGCCTGTCCGCTACCTTCCGCTGCTGCTTCCCGCTGTTCCGGCCCGCGTGCCTACAGCTGCCGCCGCGCCCGGCCGCACCCGCGGAGTTGGCGGCGGGGCACGGGGCCGCGCGCGGCGTGACAGGCCCGGCCTCGTGGGAGGCCCGAGCCGGCGGCGCCCGGGTCCCGCGCCGCGCTGTTCATGAAGCATGTCGGCCACCAGCGTGGACCCCCAGGTAGGGGCGTCTCGGGACCACGGTCACGAGACCAGGCCGTGGACAGGGCAAGACAGGTTGCGGTCCGGGCCGCGCCGGGGACCTGGAGGCTGAACTGGGGTTAGGGTGCGGGGTCCGGGCTGGGAACAGGGAGGCCGGGTCGAAGATCTGAATACCAGGCCGGGCCACGGTTCTGGGGTCCAATGGCGGGGTCGTTGGGCTTGGCTGTGATCAAAGTGTGGGAGATCTGGAGGCCCGGCCGGGGTCGCGTCGCCCTCCGGGTAGCGTTCTTTTCGGATAGTAACTTTGTGTTTCCTTTCCCGGGCTGGGTGGTGTCCACCGGCATATCCTGGCCTGCGGCGATGCAGAGAACAAAAGGACAAGATAATAAAGGTGAGGAGAGTTCCGGAAAGTTGTCCGGACTTTAGAGGAGAACGGGGCAGCGCCAGTCCTTGTGGACAAGAGAAAGTCCACCAAGCCAGCCTGGGATCCGAAACTTAGTTTCCTCCGTAAGCTTGGAGGAGATGAAAGTTTCCATTTCCGGGATATTTGACAGATTGGAGGGGAACTAGAGAAATAAAGGCGTACCCGGAGTAGTTCAGATAATATTTTGCAATTTCCCTCTTGACCCTGCCAGAACAGTTACCTGGTGGGGAAAGAAATGGTGATCAGACGTCCTCGCAGAGGTCTGAGTGACTGACTGGTCCTCTGTTGCTAGGTAGTGGATGGCTCTGGAGGAGAGTCAGCCAGCTAGCTGTGGATCCGGAGGCCCTGCCCTCCACCCTTAGTTAGAGTCATTGTAAGTTTATTGTTATCTCCTGTGATATTCTGGCTTGTAATAAACTTTCAAAACTCTTATGAGAACTCCAGAGTGACACTAAATCATGGGAAGACTGTTTTTAACCAGTGCATGTTGTTGTTACTTGGGTGTAACCAAATATGGCTCATCGTGTTTTAAGATTGGAAAAGGCCCAGCACTTTATTTACCATTCCTTTCCTTTCCTTTACTGGCTGTGCACTGTAACAGTGGAAAGTAAGTGGAGAATCAGATGATAGTAAGCTTGGGTTACAGCCCTTTCCAGCTGAGCATCCTGCCCTCAGATCTCTGTGCATAACTGGGCTCTTAAAGCATGTGTACGCTGTTTGCCTGGAGTAGAGTATTAAACCCTGGGTTCAGTCCCCACCTTGGGGGGGAAGCACTCACAAAACTGGCTTAAAGTCTGGCTATAGGTTTCTTGCCCTTTATATGGTTGCAACAAAATGACATCTGACTGAATTATGATTATATTTTTACTTTAAAAAAAAAAAAGGAATTTAGGAAAAGTTGTGCAGTGCCATTTTAATTAATGTAAACATCACCTCTCATTGCCCATTTTGAAATAAGATCATATCTACTAAAAACTGATGAAAGTAGACTTTACTAAGGTTTTCATGCTTAAAAGTAAATTTTTTTAAAGCTTGAAAATAATATTTTGCAACTTTTTGTTCTAGTACAAAATGGTTCTTTGCATCAGAAGGATGCAGTTCATGACAATGACTTTGAGCCCTACCTTTCTGGACAGTCCAATCCGGTGAGTTTATGTTATTAGCATATTTTTTATTTAAATAATTTGCTTGTAACACATTTACTATAATATTTCTACTTTTCTATCCCAAACAGCAAAGAGACAGTCTGGAAAGTATGATAGAGTGGTCTTAAAGATTTGCTTTGTGCAGGTCTTCCTGCTGGGCCCGGGCCTGAGTGTTAAACAGTTTTCTCTCTGTAGAACAGCATCCCATGGAGGTTGGGTATAGGCAGACTTAGCATTTGTGGGCTGAGGATGGAGTGCTTTTTTATGGTGTATAGGACTGTGTGGTTCCCTGAAGCTTTGCGCCATCTTCATTGTGTCTCTGGAGGGTTGGGGGGCTCTAGGAGAGTAGGTAAGTTCTGGACAGTGCAACAGACTCCTCTTCTGTGCTTGAACCTTAGTTGTGCCTGCATCAGGAGACTTGCCTTCCTTGAAGCTTAGTTTCCTTTTGTATGAATCAAAGAATCCTGCTCACAGGACTGTTGGGAGGTTGGCATTAGAGAGGGTGTGTGTAAAGCACAGAATTAGTACCTTATGGTCAACATTTCTTACCTTTGGAACTATGGAACCCCTTCTGTTTTCACTTGTGTGTTTATGCATAGGTCTGTGTCCAGCGAGGTGTGCGAGTGGGGTGGGGGTGGAACACATGGTGTGCAGATGGGGGATGGAACATATGCACAGACCTGATGTTGATGTCAGGAATGATCTTCTGTCACCTGCTGTATTCAGTGATGCAGGGTCTCTTAAACCCAGAACTTGCCAGTGTGGATAAGTCTCAATTATTTTGGGAATCTCCCGTCTTTACAAGTAGCCACCACACTCATCTGGCATTTACATGGGTTTGAGGGGATCCAAACTGTTCCTAAAGCTTGAGCAGCTATCACTTTAAACTGAGCCATCTCCCCAGTCAGTACTTTTTTGGTTTTTCAAGACGGGGTTTCTCTGTAGAGCCCTGGCTGTCCTGGAACTCACTCTGTAGACCAGGCTGGCCTCGAACTCAGAAATCTGCCTGCCTCTGCGTCCTGAGTGCTGGGATTAAAGGCGTGCACCACTGCATATGCCTGAGTCGTGTACCCTTGTCAACCCGGCTGTAAACCTCACTGTCCTTTGTTGGATGATAATTTGATGTTTTAAAAGGGTATAAAATAAATTGGTCTAAAGGGCAAAAAAAAAAAAAAAAAAAAAAAGAAGGCGTGCACCACCACGCCCGGCTAGTACTTTTGTTTTTTAAGTGTAAGTGTGTGTGTACATGCACAGGTGACCTCAGAGTCTAGAAGGGGGTGTAAGAGCCTCTGGAATTAGAGTTACAGGTAGTTGTGAACTGCCTCTTGCAGCAGACCACAGTTCAGTTGCCATATAGGGTGCTGGTAACTGAACTGTGGTCCTCTGCAAGAGCAGCAGGTACTCAAAATCTGAGCCATCTCTTTAGCCCAGATAACTAAACACTGTTTTAAGTGTCCTTTTAACATATCGTGTGTATGTACAATGTATGCTGATCATAGCAGCCTCACATTTCCCCAAGGTGCCCCTCTTACCTTCATGTCTCTTTCCTTTAACCTACTGGGGACCATGGGCATTTTATGCCTAAGCATTTTTTGGCTGTTCCTTGCACACCCTGGCTTCCACCCACTAGATTCCCTGTGTAGCTCCCATGAAAATTGTCTGCAAAGTGTTTCCTGGTAACAAAATTGCCCTGCTTAAAAACCATAGGCGATCTGGGCATGGTGGTATACACTTTTAATTCTAGTATTCAAGGGTAGAGACAAAGGAATTCAAGGCCAGCCAGGGTTAAGTAGTAGGACCTATCCCAAAATAAACAAACAAAAAGCCATACGCAATTTGAAATTTAGATTTAGCCATAGTCTCTGCCCCCCCCCCCCACTTTTTATAAAGATTTTATTTCTTTATTTTATATACATAAGTACACTGTAGCTGTCTTCAGACACACCAGAAGAGGGCATCAGGTCCCATTACAGATGGTTGTGAGCCACCATGTGGTTGCTAGGAATTGAACTCAGGACCTCTGGAATAGCCACTGAGCCATCTTTCCAGCCCATGTCTCTGCCACTTTTAAATGCATGCTGCATATTTAGAGTCAAGCAAGACTTTTTGTCTGGTTGATGTACCAGAAGGAAATAGATTACCTGCTACACACACACACACACACACACACACACACTTAATTTTTTATTTTTTGCTCACCTGCCCTTCTAGGTCATCTTAGAGCATTTTATAACTTTCCTCCATGTTCCTTCCCACCACATTGAGCATATCAGAAGCCTAAGAGTCTGAGGGAGCCTTAACCTATAAGGTTGCATGGTTGTCCCTGAATACCTGGGCAGTCAGTATAGGGTTGCAGAACTGACTTGGCTTTAGTCATAGGCTATTGGCCATGACAAGAACAAGAAGTTTAAAAAAAAAAACAAAAAAAAAACAATTCTTTTGAATATATTTCCTGGTTTTCTTTTTTATTTGGTTTTTTAAGACAGGATTTCTCTGTGTAGCCCTGGCTGTCTTAGAACTTCCTCTGTAGACTAAGCTGGGCCTCAGAGTCAGAGATCTGCCCTACCTCTGCTTCCTGAATGCTGGAATTAAAAGCTTTCACCACCACTGCCTAGTTCCTGGTTCTCTTATATAGCAGTGGTATATACTAAATATTAAAACAAGGACCAAGGGTTGCTTTAATATGTTTGAAATGTTTTTATAAAGTAGGAACTCATGGAATACTTGGGAGGAGTTTCTTAAAAGTAGAATCAATTTTCCCCCTTACTGACAATTGCATGTCCCTGAAGTCTTGGGGAAACTGTGAAAAGGAGTGTTCTTCAAGATAGCACCCTTAGTAAATAGCTTTAAAGTAGCACCTTTATGTCTATGTTCAGATGTACTTTTTAGTAAAGTACTTATTGCTTAAGAATAGATTTTCTAGAAATGCCCAGTTTTATTAGGAGGTTCATAGAAAGTAGCAGCGCAGGAAGCTTTCAGCCTTTCCCTTAAGCATGAAGCAGCTGAGGACCAGCATAACAGCCATTTACCTGTTTGGAGAAGTGGAGTCTCCAGTCATTTAGCACAGGTGCCTGCTGTCTTTGTGTTGCGTGTTTCTTCATATGGGGTCAAAATGCCATTCTGCCCCCCTACTTTTCTGTAGTATATCCTTGTACCCAAAGATTATTTAAAATGCTGGGTGGACACTGCCACTCATGTTCCATGTGGCCACGTTGAAGTTTGTACCTCTGCTCATTTGTGAGGAACTGCTGGCCTTGGGAACTCTTAGCTTATCTTGAAAATTGAGCCTCCTCAATCATGAAAGGTTTTTATCAGAGTTTATGTGTTTTTTTTTTTGCCTGCAGCCAGAGTTAAAATTAAATAATGCTGTGCCTTGTTTGGGCATATGCAGCCTCTGTTGTTTGTGAATATCTGGGAGAAACTTGACACTTGGGTTACTGCCATGTCTATGTAGTTCTGGTAGGCTTGGATTAGCACTTATGTGCATGGCCATCCAGCCTGTGTCTGACTTGGATTTTTGTGGTTATATGTACATACTATAAATTTCCTTAAAAGTTCCAGTGGTGGTACCCAGTAAGGAGGGACTTGGCTACCACTACAGCTTCCCTGAGGGGAAAGGGAAAGATGCAGTGGGTCTTGACTTGCTCCTGAGCAAGTTGCTTAAATAGGTGTAAAAATTCTTGTCAGAAACTGCCATCTCTGCATATCAGCCACATGAGGGGTTCACACCACAGTCTCTGAAGGATCAGCCCTGAGGAAAGACCGGAAAGTGCCTGGCTGAGTGTGCGTGGTGTCAGGGTTCTCTAACACTTCCTTTGTCTGTAGTTTCCTCCTGAAGCGAGTGTGTACATGCTGATTGACAGCAGTCCCAGGAGTCCTAGACACTTGCTCACTTTTTCCCAGCCTTGCCCTTAGTGCTTCCTTAAGCATAATGGATTTGATTTGATGAAGAGCATGTGTCTCAGCATGGTCCAGACTGTGGGGCTGGGAAGACACTGTCCTGCATCTCCTTCCAGTTTCAGTCACCTCATTGTTCAAATCGTCTCAGAGTTCTTTCCTTCTCAGAAAAAAAAAGGGCAGAAGTATTCTAGTCATTTAAAATCTACCCCCCTTGTCACTCAATGTAATTAAACTTGGATTAATAATAAATGAACGAAAACTCTTAATTCTAGAACAGATTTATGGCTTTGTTATTCTTTACTGTTTCCAAATGATGTAGGGATAACAGCCATGATTATTTAAATTCTCTTGAATTTTTTGGAGTGTCAACTTTGCTTATCTAATTTTCTAGTTATCAGGATCAGGAAGAAGAGGCCTAAGAGCTCCAAGTTGTATTTTCACCTGTCAGTGGTCTCTGGCTTTGCCTGGAAGATGTGTTTGCCTTCCTTGTGTGGTCTTGTACCCCAGCTTTGATTAGAAATCTTAATATGGTACTACCCAGTCATCTGATGGGCTGTGGGAACCCAAGTGTTGTACTTAGAGGTGTGTTTCATATATGAAGAGCAACTTTTGAGTTTGGTTGCATAACAGTTTATTCAGCTGTGTCTCTGGTAAACCACTTCATACTATAGCTTCGATGATACTGTAGAGCTACCAAGCCAGAAGGGACCATTTGCTTGGGTTATTTACAAGTGAGCATAAATCCCAAGCTTGTGCCTGACCATACAGAGGGAGGGGGATAGCTTGGACAGACAGGTTCTGCATGCTTTACCAGCAGCCCCAATGTATTTATTTCTAGGTCATACTTAAGCTAAATTGTGACACATCTCGAACAGAATAGGCACCATGTACTACAGACTGATGGGAGCCACTTCCTTCCCAGGAAAGTTGTATATCATGGACTGGCAGTCTGCTTGGCTTACAGAGTTGTGGGAGCAGCTGCTACAGGTTTCTTCTGCATAAAATGACCTGGTTGAGATAGCTTTACAAAGTAGCTTGATGCTTCCTCTTCAGCAACTGAAAGGAAATAGGGAGGTAATAGGAATTGGTGTGTCAGTGGGGTTGAGGTAAAAATTGGAGGTGGCCTAAAGCACAGTGTGACAGTGCTTGTGGGCCTCTCAGGCTGGAGAGAGGAGAGGTGTGGCTGCTGGTTCAGAGACAAAGGGAGGGTGAGGCTAGGTGTTTGGACTACTGGAGGATGCCTGCAGCACTTTTCAGGAGATCTTAGTAAACAATGACTTTTTAATCTGGGATTTTACCTTTTCCATAGGGTTTAATTTTATCTTCACTTAGTCCATCTCCATTGTACAACTCCTGAAAAGCAGTGAGGTTTCCCAAAGGCAGGCACTGCTGATGCTTTTCTTCCTTGGTGTCTCTGCCCTACAAGTGTGTTTCTACATGTACATTTTTAGTTGAAGCATCACACCCTGGTCTTAAGGTGTGATGATTTTTGCAGAGAAAGTTAGCTGGAATCTTTTTTTTTTTTTTTTTTTTTTTAAAGATTTATTTATTATATGTAAGTACACTGTAGCTGTCTTCAGACACTCCAGAAGAGGGAGTTAGATCTTATTATGGATGGTTATGAGCCACCATGTGTTTGCTGGGATTTGAACTCCGGACCTTTGGAAGAGCAGTTGGGTGCTCTTACCCACTGAGCCATCTCACCAGCCCAGCTGGAATCTTTGTATTAGGATCTGAAAGAAACACAATTTTAGGATTTGGGGCAGGATGTTAGGGAGGTGTTGTGCTTTGCATACACAAGTTCAGGTAGCATTTGACCAATATCAGCTAGAGAATAATGGGGCCACCTATTGTGTCGTGTTTGTATAGCTCTGTGACCTGTGTTCTATGCCTATTCTTCAGGTAGTAATATTTCAGGAGGGGTTTGAAAGCTGTTGTTGTTGCCATGAATCTTACCTAATAATCCTAAATTGAGTTAAGGCCTAGGTATATGTCGGAGTGACCTGAGTATCTTTTCTGAGTCCTTACTGCTGCTTGTTGGTTTGTGGCCACTGGGTTAGAATGACAGACCACAACTAGGTCTTCCCTTCTGTCTGTCCTTTTCTCATGCATAAAGTGTTTGCTAAGGAGAGGGAAGAGGACCGGTCTTCTTTGGAAGGACTGTGGCCTCAGTTTTGTGTCTATGCAGATATACTTCCCTCACAGAGCAAGACTTGTGCTCAGACCTCATTAATTCTTCTTCCGCCTGGCCTTGTTGCTCAGGCTCATTTGAAGGATGCTAAGAGGAGATACAACAGGAGGTTGCAGTGGAGGAGCCAGAATCACTGAAATCTTTTTAAGAGAAGATATACCAAGTTTCTTTGTTTGGTTGGGGTTTTTTTTGTTTGTTTGTTTGTTTTGTTTATAGAATATTCATACTGACCTGTTTGTGGATGCTAAAAGTTTTCATTTCAAGGAAGCAATTACTTCATGTTAAGTGATAGTTCTGAAATTGTCTGGTGCCTAATGGAGCTTTCTCACCTTCCCTGGACACGTCCACCCCTAAGCACAGGTTGCCATGCTGTAGGAAGGTCTCTTACATTACTGATGCTACCCTTTCAGAGATTGAAAAGAAATATAATAAGGTAATAAAAACTGGCCTGTTGGTTGAGGTAGAAAGTGAAATTGAGCCCAAAACACGGTAACTGATTCTCACCAAACCTTGGCTGAGTGTCTCTCCAAAGGATGCTTTCCTAGAGCTGCCAACTCTGCAGTCTACACCTACAGGCTAGGAAACTCCTTAGAGGTTTAGTAAGGCTACTAGGTCAAGATGGTGAAGCATTCCATCCTCCTACCCTTTTGCCCTGTAACCCAGCCTTAAATCCCCTCTTAGAAGCTTTTGCTATGGATGTAATTGGGACTAAAGTGGGTCTACTGGTATCAGCAGGAGTTAAGAACTCCAGGACTCGATACTGGTAAAGGCACAGGAGAGGAGCCTGTGCTTCACTCTGAGCACCCGTAAGTGTGCCCAGGAAACCATGAAATGTGAAGAGCAGACCCTAGGGAAAAAAAACCCCAGCTTGGGTGGCTATCTGGAGTATTGTGTAGGAAAGAGTCTTGAAGGTAACATTGAATACCAATGCCTAGGTGTGTTAACAGGTCAGTGAGCTGGAGCCTGCTGGTCCTGACTGTCAGAGCCATCTTAGTGCATTGTTAAGGCTGTCCTCACACTCTGCTGGGCTGTCATTGTTCGTTTTAATTATTCCTACTGCAGGACTGGGTTGATTCTTCAGAAGGGTGGTTTGGCTGGGTCATTTCACCTGAGTTCAGATCATTACAAAGGCTTTGTGCTTTGAGACAGCAGTCTGGTTTGCATTTGTTACTAATGACTTTTGTTTTGACATTGGTTGGTCATATCTGTCATTTAGGAAGAAATAATTATATGCTATATTAGGCTGGTTTCTGCACCTGTGTATGAGGTGGTTAGCATACTGAGCTGTCTGACAGTTGTCTAATTCATCACCTGTTTATTTTCACAGAATAACAATTACCCCTCGATGAGTGATCCTTACCTGTCCAGCTACTATCCACCATCCATTGGATTTCCTTACTCCCTCAGCGAGGCACCATGGTCCACTGCAGGGGACCCTCCCATCCCGTATCTCACTACCTATGGACAACTTAGTAATGGAGACCATCACTTTATGCATGATGCTGTTTTTGGGCAGCCTGGGGGTCTGGGGAACAACATTTACCAGCACAGGTTTAATTTTTTTCCTGAAAACCCTGCATTCTCAGCATGGGGGACAAGTGGTTCTCAGGGGCAGCAGACTCAGAGCTCAGCCTATGGGAGCAGTTACACTTACCCACCTAGCTCCCTTGGTGGCACAGTTGTTGATGGGCAGACAGGTTTTCACAGTGACTCCCTCAACAAGGCCCCTGGGATGAACAGTCTAGAGCAGGGCATGGTTGGCCTGAAGATTGGGGATGTTACCACCTCTGCAGTTAAGACGGTGGGTTCAGTTGTCAACAGTGTGGCACTGACTGGTGTCCTTTCTGGCAATGGTGGGACAAATGTAAACATGCCAGTTTCAAAACCAACTTCATGGGCAGCCATTGCTAGCAAGCCTGCAAAACCACAGCCTAAGATGAAAACAAAGAGTGGGCCGATCGTGGGGGGTGCACTGCCTCCTCCACCTATAAAGCATAACATGGACATTGGTACTTGGGATAACAAGGGCCCTGCTCCGAAGGCCTCAGCCCCCCAGCAGACACCATCCCCCCAGGCTGCCCCACAGCCCCAGCAGGTAGCTCAGCCTCTCCCTGTTCAGCCCCCACCTTTGGTCCAGCCACAGTATCAGAGCCCTCAGCAGCCACTTCAACCCCGTTGGGTGGCTCCTCGAAACAGAAATGCAGCATTTGGGCAGAGTGGAGGGGCCAACAGTGACAGTAACTCTGTTGGAAATGCCCAGCCTACTTCTGCCCCAAGTGTAGAATCCCACCCTGTCCTGGAGAAACTGAAAGCTGCCCACAGCTATAACCCTAAAGAGTTTGACTGGAATCTTAAGAGTGGGCGGGTGTTCATCATCAAGAGCTATTCTGAGGACGACATCCACCGCTCCATCAAGTACTCCATCTGGTGTAGTACTGAACATGGCAACAAGCGCCTGGATGGCGCCTTCCGCTCCATGAGCAGTAAGGGGCCTGTTTATCTCCTCTTCAGTGTCAATGGGAGTGGACATTTCTGTGGGGTGGCAGAGATGAAGTCCCCTGTGGACTACGGCACCAGTGCTGGGGTCTGGTCTCAGGACAAGTGGAAGGGAAAGTTTGATGTGAAGTGGATTTTTGTGAAGGATGTGCCCAATAACCAGCTGCGGCACATCAGACTGGAGAATAACGACAACAAACCTGTCACAAACTCCCGTGATACACAGGAGGTGCCCTTAGAAAAAGCAAAACAAGTGCTGAAGATTATTGCTTCCTATAAGCACACAACCTCTATCTTTGACGACTTTTCTCATTATGAGAAGCGCCAGGAGGAAGAGGAGGTGGTGCGCAAGGTGAGTTGTTCTTGGGCACCTCTTACACAGGTGACCTGCACAGCAGGCTGGAGTATAAAGGACAATCTATTGGTCTAGTGACATTTTCCTGACTGGCTTTAGTCAGGGCAGGTTGAGTTGAAACAGTACAGGTGGCATCTTTTAACTTAGCTATCACATCACTGGGATGAGCCAGTAGTGTAGTGTTTTGAGTGAATGTAAATGAATCTTACTCCCATTACAAAATATAGTAATCGGGACACTGTGTACATGAGAACAGAGAGTGAGAATGTGGGGAAGCTTTTCTTTGTATTGTCTGTCCATTCAAGCACACTTAGAAATCAGTGTTTGTGGTCCAGGGAGAACGTCCATGTGGTAACATTGGCTGCACTGTGATGTCCTACCTGCCCAAGGATTTATGCTTCCACATAGCAGTTGGACGCTCTGGGTCTAACAGTCACTTCCTGTTGTTCTTTAGGAACTCAGAAGGCCTGCAGTTTGGGAGAACTTAAACTTACATCATTTAAGTACTAAAGAGAAGGGTGTGTTGAGGCAGGGGTGATAAGGAGCTGACTTGGGATCCAGATCTTTTTTTTTGTTTTGTTTTGTTTTGTTTTTTCGAGACAGGGTTTCTCTGTATAGCCCAAACTTAGAAATCCACCTGTCTCTGCCCCCCAAGTACTGGGATTAAAGGCGTGCACCACCACCACCTGGCTCAGATATTTTGAAATTGTTATATGGTTAGGTCCATTTGGCTAGAGATAGTCTTAACTGAAGCCATTTGGTCTTCATAACAGAAATGGTTTTCAGAAATGAGACAGATCTTAATGTGTATTTGAAGCCTTTATTATAATAAATATCCTGAGATTGTCCTTTTCATGAAGTGTTGTTTGTTGGATTGGCTTCCAATCTTTTTGTCCCCTGAGTTAGGTAACTTGCTTGAATGAATAATTAAGCATTTTGAGGAAGGAGATGTGGAGAAAGCACCATTAAGTCGCTAGTACCATTAAGTTACCCTTATCACAAGTACTGATAAAACATTAAGAAAGAGATGGCATTTGTTTCCAGTAACTGAAATTCTGTAGGTTTAGCTTTTTGGGTATAAATAATAGACAGGCATTCCATAAAAATGGCATGTGTTCTTAGAAATAGTTGTTAGTGATTTTGTTTTGCTAGTATCATATGTATATTTATGCAAACTGAAGATACCTAGAGCAATTATAGATCAAACCACCTGGGACCACTGTGTTAGCACAGTGCTGTTAGTACAGTGTCTGCCTCCATTAGAACAAGGATAGTGAATGAAACTTGGGTACTATTGTCTAGTAGCTAGCTGTTTGTGTTTGTGCACAGTTTTCTTTTAAATACTGAATTTTTAAGAGTTCCATTAAAATGCACTGGGTGGGGCTGGAGAGATGGCTCAATGATTGACTGGTATTCCCAAGGACCTGTGTTCGATTCCCAGTACCCCATGACAGCAGTTGTCTGTCTCATGGGATCTAACACCCTCTTTAGCCTCCAAGGGCACTACACTCAGGTAGTACATAGACCTATATGTACTGGTAAAACACAAACATACAAATCAATAATATCTCAGAAAACAAAAGAATGTTCAGTTCTTTAAAAATATTCTAGCTCTCAGAGATTGGTGATAGGCTTAGGGATAAAGTTCTGCCCCTCATCTGCTTGTATCTTTAAAAGCCCAATTGTTTTAAAACTTTTTTTTACTGTTTTTTTTTTTTTTTTAGCTCCTTTAAGTTTTTATTTGTGCCTTCATGAGTTCACATGCATCCCATGCATGCAGATATTTGCAAAAGAGAGATGAAGGTGTTAGATCCATCTGGAACCTGAGAGGTGTGGATGCTCAGAATGAAATCCAGGTTTTTGGCAAGAAAAGTGTTAGCTCCTAATTCTACCATCTTAAAACTTAGACAGCCATGTCTGTCTGGTCTCTGGTCTTTTGGTAAGCCTTTTGAGTGACCTGCAGGGGTTACAAGTTAATTAGCATATAGTCAGGGTCCCTGGTGGGTCCTTAGACCACCATTCTGGAGGTCAGTATGAAGAGTGTCCTAGGGAGGATTGGTGACTCTTACCCAAACTGGTTAAATTGTATTATTGAAAAAGACAAATGAATACTTTTTTTTTTTTTTCCTCGAGACAGGGTTTCTCTGTATAGCCCTGGCTATCCTGGAACTCACTTTGTAGACCAGGCTGGCCTTGAACTCAGAAATCCACCTGCCTCTGCCTTCCAAGTGCTGGGATTAAAGGTTTGTGCCACCACAAATACTCTGATTTTTAAAAATTGTTTTAGTGGAATTTCAAACATCTCTTTCCCCAGTGTAGGACAGCCCTTTGATGATTCATATCTTTGTTGGACCTTATGCCAGTTGCCCACCAGCTGTTCTGTTTTTCCCTCCAAGGAGGCTGGGCTATTAGTTTATCTAGGAGTTGGAATCCTGGGTGTTGTGGGATTGAGAGTCTAGGCTGTTGAGTACCATTTCATTTTAAGAATGAAGTGGGAAGCTGGGTGATGGTGGCACACACCTAATCCCAGCACTCAGGATGCAGAGGCAGGTGGATCTCTGTAAGTTCCCTGTCTCAAAAAAAAAGAAGTGAGGTGAGGAGTGAAGAGCTGCTCCTTCCTGAATGTGCCTGCTAAGTAAGTGCATGAAGCTCCTGGAGACACCCAAGGTTCTCCTGACCCGAGGACAGACCCACCTTATGTTCAACATTGACAGTTAGACCTCACCACTTTGAAGTAGCATCTGGTGTTTAGAAAGCAAAACATAGCTAACATTTTCACAGTTTCCTTTTCAGAGTTTTCTTGTCCAGCTATAAATATGAAAATATGCTAATTTTTCCTTTCTTTCATTTTCCAAGGCATGATTTATCTGTGTAGCTATGGCTGTTCTGGAACTCACTTTATAGTCCAGGCTGGCCTCCGATAACTTGTTTTTGTTTTAAAGATTTATTTATGTATTTTATGTATGTGACTACACTGTCACTGTCTTCAGACACACCAGAAGAGGGCATTGGATCCTGTTATAGATAGTTGTGAGCTACCATGTGATTGCTGAGAATGGAACTCAGAACCTCTGGAAGAGCAGTCAGTGCTCTTAACCACTGAGCCATCTCTCCGGCCTGACACCTTGTTTTTTTTTTTTTTTTTTTTTTTTAAATGTTTGTTGTTGTTATTTTGAGATGGGGTCTCACTATATAGCTATAGCTGGTCTTGAACTCACATGTATGTGTGTTGGAGTGTGTGCAAAGGACAGCCTAGGGGGTTGACCACTCATTTTGTCACGGGTTCTAGGGATCAAACCCAGGTAGTCAGGCTTGCCACGTGTGTTCCAGCTTGCTGAGCCACCTTGCCATCCCTACATAGTTGTTTTCTTTAAATGGGCCTTTCTTAGAGAGTATTTAAAACAATGGCAGCTGAGTGTTCTGCATATTGTCTACTGGCTGCTGACCCTAGTCTGACAGGCCTTGGGTGAATCACATACACTTGGCCCTGTAAGAATGATGTGTTCTGTGTGCTTCATCTTTTAGCTGCATCAGCCCCCTCCAAAAAGTTTTATGAGTAATGTTACTTCTTTAAAGAACAGGTGACGAGCTCTGTAGCTATTGCTAGAACTGAAGGCTAAAGGAGCCAGACACTGTCTCCCTCCTCCAGCTGCTTTATAGCAGCCATTGCATTCTGGGGAGACAGGCTTCTGCTTGAAAAGAGTTTTTTTCTTTGCACCTCAGGGTAGAGGGTTATGAATTCTTACTAGTGATCCACTTACTCATTGATCTGAGTGCTCTGCCACCTCCTTAAGGTTAGAGCCACACAAAGATGTGAGAAGCCTCACCTTGGACTTTGAATGGTAGTTGTTGCTGTGCCAGGCGTATGTTTTTAGTCCAGGCTAACCCCAAAGGGAAATATAGATGTTGGCTCAGATGTAGTTAGGCACAGTAGCATGTGCTGGTGATTCCAGTGCTTAAGAGGTGTGTGGGGGTAGAAGGATCAGTTCAAGGCCACCCTTGAGTACATGAAACACTGTCTCAAAACAAAGCTCAAAGTAAGCAATTACAAACTACAGTAATTGTATAGGTATTCTACAGACAGCTTTCTCAGTTCACACCTAGGATGACCATGCTAGGGACCGAACCTTTAACCTGAATGTAGTTTTTTGTATTTATGCACTTTCTCTAATAGCAGGACGGTGGTACATGAAGGAGAGTGGGAATGGAGAAAGAGAGAGAGAGAGAGAGAGAGAGAGAGAGAGAGAGAGAGAGAGATAATGTGACTACTGTACAGTGGGTCCTAAAAAGGGTTTGGACAGAATATTGTGTGTGCGCGCACGCGCGCGCACGTTAGTGCATGCTCCTTGCATCAGAGACACTTTGCCATTGGCTAAATTTAGATGAATTGCTAGAGAAGACAAGGAACTACTAGACAGGACACTGATCAGAAACCAGCTAGGCCGACATGAAGAGTGGGTGTGAATTCCAGGTTGGTGTGATGTGCATGCTGGGGACAGGAAGCTGTCTATGGATGTAGGAAGTCAGCTCAGTTGAAGGGCTGTCCCCTAACTTTGTCAGTACTGCTGGAGGTCACAGAGGAAACATGAGTGATGGGAAGGGCTTAAACTAGGTGGATCTAGCTTGTCTCCCTATCATACTTGGCCCTGACTTGGAGCTTATTTATAGCCTGTCAGATTATGGTATTTTCTGAGTCATTGGTTTGTCAAAATAAAAGAAATTTAGAAAAAGTATTCCTTTGTAGTAGGAATGCTAGAGTGCCTGCCCTGTGCATGCCGGTCCCTCCCTGGGGTGCAGGGGCTTTTGTAGTTCTGTTTCTTCACTAGCTTAATTGGCACATGAGGGAGAGCTGGCTGTGTTGGGGGAAGGGAGGCATGGGATGAGTGGACAGAAGATACATGATTGGACGTGTCTCTGTAACTTTTGTGCAGAGGGTCTTGAGAAAGGATAGGACAGCATGTGGTGGCTCCTGCCCTGGTCTGAGGGACCAGGCTGCTTGGTAGTTCAGAACCAGATCCACAGGAACTGCCCAGACAAGCACACATCCCCATCTTTTGCTGCAGTCAATAAAGTGGTCTAAGGCCTCGCCTTTGTGGACCTTCACCTGCAAATCAAAGTGCTTCATGATCTTATAACCTCTTCTCTTCTTCTTACAGGAAAGACAGAATCGGAACAAACAATAAGAACAAGCCAGTTTGTATTTGGTTAATGGTTGACTTTGAAAACAGAGTTTTAAAGCTGTATGCTTGGTGCTGTCTCCGAGTCAGCTCCAGTGTCGTCCTCGTGCGGGGTTGATTGTTGCATCTTTATCTTTGTAGTTCATTTTTGCCAGATGGATCTGCATTCATTTGTATTTTTCTATGTATTATAATATTGTAGAACTCACTAATAAAGGAGTATTTTGTTTGTCAGCTTATCAGTCAGATTGACCTAATGCAAAATATAAATATTCTTCAAAACAAAACACCTAATACATCCCAAAGATATTTTTATTTTGGCAGAAATTATGTTCTTATATCTAGTCATTTAATATCCCTATAGGATACTTCATATTTCTTGCCCTCTCCTGCTTTGCAGCAAACAAGCCCATTCAGCACGTGCTGTTGGTGTCTCCTCACAGTACTGAGGTGGCTTGCCTTTCACTATCTGGCATCCATCCTACTGCTGGCCTGCCCTTTTGAGTTTCCTACTAGACAGATAACTTTTAGTTTTAAGTGTGCCCACAGCTGTCTATGGGCGAGCTGTCCATAGTTTAGTACCCACACAGAGCGGTGCTCCAGTTCTCCTTGCCACCGTCTGCCACTGCATGAGGTTCGGGCTCTGTGGCAAGGAACTAGAAGGTGTTTTAAGTCTGGTTCAGCTTTGCGACATTCTTAGTTGTTCGTAGATCATTTTTAGTTGTCCTCTTTCTTCTCTTGAGAATCCTAATGCTGTCTTAAGTTTTTATACCAGTATCGCTAAGCTTTAATTGTAGGAATCTGATAGTACAGGCAGTGTGATGGATGCTGCTGCCGACTGTAAATTTCACTGTGTGTCTATTTTTTTTTTCCTGTTGAATGGGTGAAAAAAGCAAAAAAAAACAAAAAACAAAAAAAAAAACAAAAAATCCTTTAGAAAACAAATTTGCTATCGTTTTGTGGAATGAGGAGCCTCGGAGGAGCTCACCGCCACCTGGAGTTGGAGTTTAGCATGAAAGTGGTGCTCATGCCCGACGCCCTCGCATACTGAATCTGCACGCGCCCACTGTAGAGGATCCTTACTGTCTTAGAGAGCAGATACCTTCCGAAACTATTTACTCCAAAAGACCCTCTGAGTTAACATTTAAGCTGTATTATTTAGACTTGTATTTAGAACGTGTCACTTCCTCGAGCTGTTACTGCCTGTACGGAGTCTTGGACAACATCGGATACCTGTCCTCTAGGAGAATACAAGCCTTAATAAACACCTGTTGAGCAAGCTCGTGAGTTCTTGTCTTCCCTGCTGTGTGTACCTTGTCTCTCTTATAGCTGAAAATCTGTGGGGTCTGGTCTAAGCAGTGGAAGCCAAGGGCTGAAGTTTTGCTTACCCCTGGGTACTAAAAGGACAGAGAAACTTTCATAGTTCCATGTAGGACTTGGAATTCAGTCCTAAACTATGTAAGAATGTGAAGCTGACAGTCCATACAGGACTTCGTTTTCACACTTGCCTCCAGGCTGTTATTCCTTGATCTCTCCCTTATGTCTTCATTCTTAAAATTCAGGGTTGTAGACATCCAGTGTACTCTCTGTAGTAACTAAATCTCACATGTTAGACATTTCTTAAAAGACTAAGGATGTACACCAGGGCATCTGTGTGTGGGTCAGAAGATAACTTGTGGGCAAGCCCGGTCATTGCTTGCTGAATCCAGGGATCAAACTCAGTCCGTCAGGTTTGGCAGCAAGCACCTTTACCCACTCAGCCATGTTTGTCCACAGCATTTTTCTTGTAAGGGGAAAAAAAAAATGAAACACACAAATCCAAGCTGCAATACAGTTAGCTGCCCCTCTCCATTTTGAAAACAGTGTCATGTAGCCCAGGTTGGTGTTGAAATCCCAGTCTTCCTGTTTGTACCTCCCAGGTGCGTGCTTGAAGGCTCTTCCTCCATGTCAGTATACTTCTGTACAATCTGACATGTCTTATTCAGATAAGAAACTAAGTGACATCATGCTTTCCCCAAACACTTGCTGTCTCTACTTGGAAGATAATGGTTGATACGATACGGATACAAAATGAGCACAGGAAAATTAGTCTTTGGCCTTAACTTACTCTGTATTGCACCTCCAAAACACCTCCTGTATTTTAGGAAGTAGCTTTGAAAGCATGTGTGGTTTATATTATCACCTGTGTGTCTTGCATGTATGTAGTCCTTGAGCTCCAAAAAGGCGGAATTCCTGGCTTTGACAGCAATTGGCTGAGAAGCACACAGAAGTTTGGACCAAACAGGACGTGGGATCAGTACCTGGTATGACTGGAGGACTCATGGGTGAGATGAGCAGGATCAATGATCACTACACAGCTGGAGGTGGTAACAGACCAGTTAAGAGTTGCTGACTGGTTTTGTGTCATGAGTGGACAGTGCGCTTGCCTACTAGACTCCTTGCTCCCTTATCGTCTTGTGTAGAGTCAGGAGACGTGTTAGGCCACCGGCAAAGGGAACCTGAAGGCCCAGACTTGTGCTGTAAGCATCAGTAATTAATTCTGGCACTTTTTGAAAGGTTGTGTACTAATGTCCTTACTAATACATTCCCAACTTGCCTTCCAGAAGCCAGACGTAAGTTCTGAATGTCCCCAAAGCACACAAATCTTTAGCAAGGCATGTTGGTTAAGGTTTATCTCAGCCTGTGGTGTTGGTTATCACACCTGCTGCCCTGCACTGGAAGGACATATGATGGACATGAGTGCATTTCTGGACTTAGGAACCTTGTTGGCCATCTCTTATCCTTGTGTTCTTGAGATCCAGAATTGGTGAGCTCTTCCTTCACTTAGATGGGAAGGAAAGGAATTAGTTGTCACGCTGCTGTGACTTCACAGGCTTTTAAGAAAATTTTTAATGTATGAGTGCTCTGCTGCATATACATCCACAGGCCAGAAGAGGGCATCAGATCACCTTATAGACAGATGGTTATGGGCTACCATGTGGTTGCTGGGAATTGAACTCTGGAAGAGCAGCCAGTGCTCTTAAACTCTGAGCCATCTCACCAGCCCCTGGCCTCTCTGTTTTACCTGCAATAATGATATGGATGTGGAAGAACACCCCTAGATTCTGCAGCAATGTATTCAAATAGTGTGATTTCCTCTTTTCACTGGGTGGCTCCAGGACTGACAGTTTTCTATAGCTAAATTATATATGTATGAACTTTATATGCCCTAGTACAGGGGAATGCCAGGGCCAAGAAGTGGGAGTGGGTGGGTAGGGGAGCAGGGCAGGGGGAGGGTATGGGGACTTTCGGAATAGCATTTGAAATGTAAATGAGGAAAATATCTAATAAAAATTGGAAAAAAAAGTATTTATGTATGTAAACTTTTAGAAAAGACATCTGAAGAGTTACCCTTCATGACATTTTAAGCATCGTCCTGTGAGTGGCAGTCAGAATACATTTATTTGAGCTCAATGAATTTCAGAGTTTTTTCTTTTTTTTTTTTTTTTTAAGATTTATTTATTTATTAAATGTAAGTACACTGTAGCTGTCTTCAGATACACCAGAAGAGGGCGTCAGATCTTGTTACGGATGGTTATGAGCCACCATGT
>NC_034592.1:163145250-163183751 GCF_900095145.1 Mus pahari | reverse complement strand
TGGGATTTGAACTCTGGACCTTTGGAAGAACAGTCAGGTGCTCTTACCCATTGAGCCATCTCACCAGCCCCAGAATTTTTTCAAAGCTACCAGGCTTATTCCTTTCCCAGTAGGTCTTCCTTTAGCTCCTAACTATCCTCTGAAGACTACTACCAAGAAGAACCAGGGCAGGGGCATGGAAGAGGGGTCACACTAGCCTCCAACTTTTCTCTCCCATGAAGTGTAGCAAGCAGTCTTAATCCCCTCCTAAGCTGTGGGCTGGGGGCTAGGAGCCTAAATTGGAAGCACTGATTAGTTTACCATGTCCTATCTAGAACCTGAAGGAGCCAGACTTGCCAAATCACCAGTCTGCCCATCTCCATGGAAGTATTGAGTCCATACTTCCAGTGGCCATTCTAAAGAGCAGCTTGAGGTGAACAGGTGCCCACCGGACTTACTTGCTTCCTATAGTGTGATTTCAGTGTTTGTGGTTAGTCCTTTCCTTTCCCAAGTGTCAAGACACTCTGAGCCAAAGAATGATGGACAGCTGTCAATACTGGAGTGGGGCTCTGATGCCAGGTGTGCTGTGGATGAGGTATGTCTCAGTCAAACCTCATCCTCTACAGCTCCAAAGCCTAGAGAAGGTTGATCCATGTGAGCTCTGCTGTGTGGCAAGGTATGTGGACAGCTATGTAGTGCAAAAGGCTGGGGACATAGTGCAAGACTGGCCATCTGTGCCTGGACTTAAGGGAGAGTAAGGACGGACGTGGGGTGTGGGTGGGACTCTACAGTTTGTAAGGAGGCCACAGCACAGGTCTTAAGCATAACCCTGAAATAAGTGAAGCTCCCATCTCTACTCAGTGGGGCATCATTGGGCCAGTCCCTCTGCTAATCTCATCTCTGTCCCAAACTGTCTCTTCCTCATCTCTCTGAGAGCCAGAGGTGGGCAGTCCAGCCTCTTAGGGCAGTTCCTGATGCTGCACAGGCCCAAGAGAGTGAGTTTGAATGTTGCCCACAAGACAAACTGTCCCAACTGGTTTGTTGTTGGGGATGCCTTGCTCCAGGGAAGCACGGGGAACAGCTTTAGCTGCTGGCTACTCTGAGCTTCTCTGTTATCCATAGCAGGTTATTGGAGCAGCAGTTTGCTCATCAGATGGGTGGGAGCACTGGATGACTTGTGTGGAGCCAGCCCCTTAGCTAGGGATGGCAAGAAGGAACCCTGCCTACTATGGAAGTGTAGAGTGGATGAGGCTAGATCACTAGAGCATCCGACAAGGGTCCTAGAGAAACCTCTTCCTCCTGGTCACCACTCTGTTCTGTTCTGTTTTGTTTTGTTTTATTTTTTAAGATTTTTTTTAATGTATATAAGTACACTGTAGCTGTACAGATGGTTGTGAGCCATCATGTGGTTGCTGGGATTTGAACTTGGGACCCTCGAAACAGCAGTCAGTGCTCTTAACCACTGAGCCATCTCTCCAGCCCTGGTCGCCACTCTTGATAGGCATGTTTGGGATATGGAAACTGGGGAATAAAGAAGTTCTGAGGAGAGCCTCTGTTTAGAATGTCAGTGTGGTCAAAGGCTGCCAGATGGGGGTACCACTAAGTGTCTTGAGTCCACCAGGCTAGGGGATGGAGGGTCTTCTTACCTTGGAGCTTCTCTGAGCACCACTCAGAGGTACATAACCGTCTAGGAGAAACCTGGAAGTGAGTCTTTCCATGGGCTGTTAGGTTCTAGGGATCTTGGGATAGCTCCTGTAGTTAGTTGACAGGAGGGCTGTGAGGGGCCTCCTTACTGTCCGTTCTAAGCTAGGAAGAAAGCTTCCTCAGGTACAAGTCTGGGTCTGGGGTGACTGAAAAATGACTTTGAAGGTCTTTGCTGACCCTTTGGAAGACTGAAGGGAAGAATTTGGAGACTGTCAACAATCACCCGAGTTAGGAGCTGCTTGGGCAGTATTGGCCAAGGGTCTCTTGTTGTGAAGAGAGCTCTCCTGATGTGGGGTTGGGCCATGTACCATGATCTCACCTCACCACTCAGCTCTACATTCTTAGCTGTACTGTCATGGTCCTTTTTGTCATTTATGTTACTGTAACAAAATGCCGGAGATAATTAACTTACAAAGAACAAAGATTTATTTGGCTCATAGTCTGAGGGGTTGCAGTTCATGAGTGGGTGGCCTTTCAGCTTCTCACAGGGGTGTGGATGGCCATGGCAGGAAGCAGCTTGCAGAGCAAAACTACTCATCTCATAACCAGGAGGCAAAAAGGAGAAATGGGAAAGACCCAAGGCTTCCACCATGCCCTTCATGGACACATATCCAAGTCCTCCCTGCTTGGGTCCATCTCCTAAAGGTCCCTGTCTTAGTCAGGGTTTCTATTCCTGCACAAACATCATGACCAAGAAGCAAGTTGGGGAGGAAAGGGTCTATTCAGTTTACATGTTTACATTGCTGTTCATCACTGAAAGAAGTCAGGACTGGAACTCAAGCAGGTCAGGGAGCAGGAGCTGATGCAGAGGCCATGGAGGGATGTTCTTTGCTGGCTTGCTTCCCCTGGCTTGCTCAGCCTGCTCTCTTATAGAATTCAAGACTACCAGCCCAGGGATGGTCCCACCCACAAGGGGCCTCTTCCCCTTGATCACTAATTGAGAAAATGTCCCACAGCTGGATCTCATGGAGGCATTTCCCCAACTAAAGCTCCTTTCTCTGTGGTAACTCCAGCTGTGTCAAGTTGACACAAAACTAGCCAGTACAGTCCCTTACCCTGAAGACAAAGATTTTAGCATCTGGGAGGCATTTATCTGAAACATGGCACCTTTCTGAGAGAACACAGGCCTTCTCAGTGACTTTTGGGTAGCCACAGTTCCTGTGCCACATCTTCGTTCTGCTGCTCTGAAGAGCTGAAAATGACCATACAAAAGGAGTGTTAAAAGCCTCAGCCTAGGCCGGGCGTGGTGGNGCATGCCTTTAATCCCAGCACTCGGGAGGCAGAGGCAGGTGGATTTCTGAGTTCGAGGCCAGCCTGGTCTACAAAGTGAGTTCCAGGTTAGCCAGGGCTACACAGAAAAACTCTGTCTCGAAAAACCAAAAAAAAAAAAAAAAAAAAAAAAAAAAAAAAAAAAAAAAAAAAAGCCCCAGCCTAAAGTTTAGAGATGATGATAAAATTAATGATGGAGATGGTAATGATGATTGTGGTGGTGGTGGTGGTGGTGGTGATAATGGTGGTGTTGGAGGTGTTGGTGAAAGTCATGATGACTGGCTAACAGTGATACCAGTGGTTGAGACTAATGATAATGAAGGTGACGAAGATGGTAGTGATGGTGTTGACTATAGTCATGATAATTCCACATTGACTTCCTTGGACATGTCTGAACTTACACCCAATCACAGATGGGAAAACTGAGGCACAGCGGGTTGAGGAAATCCTGACTCTGTGAGTGCGAAAGTGTATCCTTAGATCTTTGTGCTATGTGACTGAGTGAATCAGCTTTCTACTATCATTAGGATGCCCTGCTTTTTATGCCTCAGTAGTAGCAGGTGCCAGGTGGAATACAAGGTGCTTGCTCAGCTCACTCCTGTCTCCTGCAGACTTGCCTGGACCTTGGCAGCACTCACACACAGCCTGGTCCTTAGAAGAGGGTCAGGAATACTTAGGTGGATGAAAGAGCAGAGAGCACGAAGACCTAGGGCCTTACCCTGTGTGCCTCTCCCATGCTGAAGTAGAACTTGTCTCTAGATGAGGATACCTCTGTCTCCCCTGTCCTTGTTCATCATGATTAACTTGTTCTATCTAGGCAATGTTCAAGGTCACTCTGGGGCCTGTCTCTCCACAGTGTCAGTCACCATCTCTGTCCAGGTAAAGAATCCTGAAGCATCTCCAGGTTTCCACCTGTGGTGAGCGTGTGAGTGTGTGTGCTGGAGTATTCTGTGTGTGCCTCACTCAGCTTTGTGCTGCTTCACTGTACTTCAGACTGCCTGAGCTTGGTCCATGTACTTTGTACATATTTCCATTCTGTTCCAGCAGAGATGGTGCTCCCTGGGGAGGGTTGACTCTCGGTGACAGCCTGGGACTGAGAAGATTCTCAAATCCCGTCCTTTTTGGGCCGTCCTTCCACGTGGGCTGACACTGTATTTAGAGTTGGGCTTCATTGTGAGTAGTTCAAGAATGTTGATTCCAGCTGGCTCTCTGGACACACAATGAGAATGGCTCTCTAGCTCCTGGTATAAACTCACAGTGGTGTGGCTCCAGGGAATGAACGGGCTAGATAATGCCCAGTCCTCTAGGTGCTAGGTTCATCTGCCTCTGCTCATGGTCAGTGGTAGTTTGGGTGACAATTCAGGCAAGAGAAGGGCTACATAGATTCCACAGACATCTCTGGGGTAACCTGACAAGACCTGTTTAAAGTGGCTGAGAACCAAAGATGGGAGGGACCTAGCTCCTGGGAGAGGGCTGTCACACACCAGAGTGCAGCGTGCTCCTGTCCTGCTGAAAAGGCCTCTTACCCCCTCCATCAGAGCCTCAGTGGAAATGGCATGTGTGTGGACTTCTAAGTCGTGTCTGGCTCCCACCCAAAGTGCAGATGATAGCTCTGTCTTATCTTCCTGATGAATGGCTTTCTAGGTGGTGGAGATTGCCTCAATATCAAGGCTGTGGCAGCCAGGTAGGAAGTGTAGACCCTGGAAGGGCAGGCGTGTTGCTATTATTACTATTAACCTTTGTTGCTATTATTACATCTTGGCTAATGCTGTGTACCTAAAAGGAGCTAGGGACATCTGTACCTAAGCTCTGAAGGGATGGGAACAGCTGCGAGGGTGTAGGTGGTGCAACAGGCACCTGGCTGTGCAAATGGATCCTTTTCATCCTCCCTTTGAAATAAATTCTGCCTGAGCCAGCACTTTCATGGTTCAGCTTCCAAGGAAGCCTAGACCTGCTTATTTGACCAACTAGGAGGTCGCAGGTAGTCATGGGATACTGGTTTACCCTTCTGGTCAGGCTGTTGCTAAGGAGGAGCCTAGGCCTCTGTTGGTAACAAAGGTCCAGGAACCTCTGTTGGGTGAAGGCAGAATCCAGTGGAGGTTAGGGTACGAGCGGGCAGGCCTGGGTAGAGGCCCCTGCATTCTGGACTCCCATGACTCTTTGATCACACCCCTGAGAGGTGCTGCAGATGAAGCTCGATTGTGGAAAGTAGACCTTGTGTGCCATATGGACTGGGCATAGCCTGAGGCTGGGAAACATCCCAAGCCTGGGAGGAGATCTGTGTGTGTGCACTAGAGAAGCTGATACCTGTCTTGCTACCTCTTGGATGGGGCCGCCATGCAGAATCAGACACTCTTCTCTCCCTCCTGCCAATTGAAGTTCTTCCCATGTTTTCTTCTGTCTCTCTTACAAGCTATGGCAGGAGTACTTTACCATCTTAATTTTCCTTCTGAAACATCTCTGCCCCCACCCATTGCATCAGGAGTAAAGGTTGGGGCGATGAAGTGCAGAGAGGCTGGAGCCTCGGATAGAGACTGCCAGAGCACAGACTTTAGGGAAAGAAGTGCAGTGCCGTGGCTGGGAGCTGAGATCAAGGGGAGTCTAGGGACTGGAAGTATGGAGACAAGAAGCTGAATTCTGAAGCACCTCCAGTCCCAGTAGGACAAGAAGGCTAAAAGTGACATGCTCCCCTCTGGAGAGAATTAGGGTTTCCCAAGGAAGCTATGAGGTGACTGCTCTGGGACAGCAGCTATGCTGCGCTTCATTCGGAGTGGAGATGTACTCATATCAGATGCTCCAGCCGTGTATCTCCTTTCTCTAGTCCCTATACTTAAGAGGGCCCAGTACAATGGAGGTTTATGGGAATGTTCTGAGTCACCAGGTTGGCACCCAACAAGCCTGTATGCTGAGCCCTGCCTTCTAAATAGATCAGGCAGTCTATGTGTAGGGATGAGTGTATTTTAGGATAAACAGGGATGGACATCCAAGCTAGCCCACAAAGGCTACAAAGCATGGCTGCAGAAAAGGCTGCTGGTCCCGAGAGTCTCAGAGTGATGCTGGCACTCACTCAGCCCCCTGCGGGTAGATATGAGATTCTAAGTCACCTGCGCAGGGCCTGCCCACACCTCAGCAGACAGTGCTGCACCCTGAGCACAGTAAAGCTTGAAAAATGACCTTCCTACCGAATGCCCCATGTCTGCTAGCCATACCACATTGGTCCTGTGCTCCTGAACTGAAGCCCCTAGCCTCCACTCAAGGGGGTGCAATGAAGGTGAATGAAGGTGATTACTCCTCTACCTGGGCTGGGGCACAGGGCAGCTTGCCATGGGCTTTACCGCCTACTCACTCTCCAGCCTACCTCTCTCACCATCCTCCCCACCCGGATCTCTGCTCACAGTCCAGAAGGTCACTGTGGTCAGGAGCCAAATCTCCAGCAAGGGCAGCGGCGGCAGCACAAGAATGGAGCACTAGCTTCAGGGGAGAGGCAGGGGAAATCTTCCCTCTGGGAAAAGAGCCAGGCTGCAATGTAGAGCAGCCCCAACAGAGCTCATGTTAGACTAGGGGCATAGTCCTGTGCCCACCAAGGACCTTTACACTAGGGGACTGCTGCCTCTACCAATTCCTTCAGTATTGCTTTGAGTTCACCTCGCAGCTCTTCTGAGGGAGGAAGGGAAAAAGAGAGAGCAAGCCCAAGGTCAGTGCTGTGGTATGCTTGGGCCCCTTCTCCACCCTCCAAGGGGCAGAGGATCTGCAGAGGCTCTGCTCTGGGGACAGGACGCAAAGGCACTAGTGGTCTATGAGCGTGTGACTGTATGCATCTCTCCATGGAGTACTGAAGCAGGCTCCCTGCAGCATTTCTTTGTGTCCTCATGCGGGCCCTTTTGTCTTGATTTTCTGCTACCTGCACTGGACTTGCTAGGAGAATTTGGACGATCAATTCTGGATCTGGTCAGAGCTAGGAAAGGGGCTCATACTCACCCCATGAAGATGAAAAGCAGGTCTGGAACTTGTCTGAGGGGGTGGGGTGCAGAGGTCATGACCTCCTCCACTGACAGTCAACCCTAGGTCATCAGTTTTCAACCTGTGTATCAGGACTCCTTTGCCAAACTCTATCTCTAAAAATATTTACATTAGGATTCATAACAGTAACAAAATTTCAGTTATGAAGTAGCAACAAAATACGAAGTAGCAACGAAAATAATTTTATGGTTGAGGGGTCACCACAACATGAAGAACTGTATTAAAGGGTAGCAGCATTCTGAAGGTTGAGAACCACTGCCCTAGGGAATAGGGCCTGTAACCTTGGGGATCAGAAACCGTGCTGGGAGGAGACATGCCAGAGCAGAGTCTCATACCAGGACGCCAGCAGGTGGCGCTGGCTGCCGAGGACAGAAAAAAAAAAAAATGCCTGCAGCAGACCTGAGTGGGTGTCACTGCGGCTGCAGATGGTGGTGGGGGGAGGGAGGAGGAGGATTTGTCATTTTCTCTCTGGGCTGCAGAGCCTCACGTGCCTCGCGTCCCGCATAGCTGGAGAGAGGTTTGAGGGCGGGATGCGGTCCAGTGTATCCACCCAGATTTAGACCTTAGGTGCAGATGCAGATGCCCCACTTCCACATCTTAAACCTCAACCTAAGGTTCAGGGGTTTCTTCAAAATTAAAGTGATCACCGCCTTCATCCTGCGACCCCCAACCAGAGCGCCCAGGGGACAGACTGCAGTGACCCCAGACCCTACCCTATTTCTCTGGGGGTGCTGCGGCAACTATCCAGGGCTCCCTAGATGGGAACAGTGATACTCAGGACCCTTCGCCCCAAGCGCATTAGCGCCCCGTCTCTCTGGGTGACTCCACGGCCAGCACCGAGGACAGCGCCCAGGACTGCCCGTGGGTAGCCCGACGCGCCAACACAACCCGGGAAGCTGCACACTTCCCTCCCGCGCCCCTCAGCCCGCCGCTTCCCCAGCCCCTCCCTTTGTCTTCTGGCCCTCGTCTCCCTCTTCGGGATCTCGAGCACTCAGAGCTGCGGACACACGTGGTCAGGGGCCGGGTGGCCACATTCTCCCCCGCGGTCGCCCCCACCCTTCTCGTGACGTCCTAGGCATGCGGGCCCCTTTGTGTCCCGCGGCCAGATCCCCGGCCCAGCAGCTGGGCCGCCCTCTGGGCGGGCGCATTGTTCACCGGATTTGTCCGCGGAGCGAGGGGCCACCGGGGGCCGGGGCTCGCCTTTTTTCCCGCGGGAGGGGCGCCGCGACGGCCGGGCTCCCGGGCCATTTCCATGAGAAAGGAGCGGCGGAGGCGCCTCTCTTGGCATTCACCGCGTGCCTTAATTGTATAGACATTAAATCAAGGTCCGCTGTGAACACGCAGAGGGGCCCTCAGGGCTGCGGCGGGCGGCGAGCGACTGGACCGGGTCGGGGCCGGGCTGCGGCTTGCGTGGGGTCCTAGCCTGAGGGGCGCGAATGCTCCAGCTTCTTCACCGCGGGGCGGGCGGGGCGGGGCTCCGCGCTAAGCTGGCAGTGCTGCCCTGGTCCGCCCCCAACTCCGAGGAGCCAGTTTTCCTTCCCCTCCCCGAGGTAGAGAAGGGCCCGGGCAAATCCCTCGGGGCGTTCCTGCAGTAGGGACCCCTCGGAGCCGCGGCGAGGGAGATGCAGGAGCCAGCCGGGGTGAGCGCGCGTGCTCCGGCCTGCTGCAGTCTTCTGACGGGTGCAGAGCCCGCTCCACCCCGGCGGCGCAAGCCTCTCCGCAGCTGCCCTTCCCCAGCTCCTCTGCCCGGCCCCACCAGGAGTGCGCGAATGCGGTGAAAATAAAGAACCTCGATGTTCGGAGATGAAAAGCAGTCTCTTTTTACAACCCGCCGAGCTCTCTTCTCTTACGCCTCTGGCTGGCGAGAAGCTGCTCGAGGAGAGAAAGACGGGGTGACCTGAGAGACCGGCTCGCCCCGGCACGGGCCGCCAGCGCAGTTACCCGTCCGGGCGCGAGCCGCCGCTGCCTGCTGCTTCTCGGCTGCCGCCTCCGCTCCGCAGCACCGCCTGAGCTGTCGCCCGATCCCGCCTCCGCCTCCTTCTTGGCGCCCGCAGGACCCGCACGCTACGGCCCCGGGTGGAGGAGAGCGCAGGGACAGTGCCAAGGAAGCCGGGCAAATTCCTGAGGGCCGGGTGAGAGCCCGGCGTCCGCGAGGTCGGCACTGCGGGAGTCTGACTCCCACTCTCCTTGCCTAGACCGAGTGCGACCGTCCCCGCGCTCGCCGCCGCCGCCGCTGCCTCCGCTCGTATCCGCGCTCGGCTCCGGCACCGGGCGATTATCACTGGGGCGCGCGGTGACGTCACCCGACACCGGCTCTGCCGCCTCCTCTCGGAGGTGTCCTTGAGAACTGAGGGGCACGCGCACCGCGTACACGCGCACTCACGCACCGCGCGACCCGTGCCTCCCGCGCACACGCTCGGCGTCCCGCTCCGCGCGCTCCTCGACTCACACGGACGCAGCCCTCGAACGCCTTCGATTGTGCTCGGCGCCCCGGGGTCACACGTATGCAGAGAGATGCCTCTTTGACACTCTCGAACCGCTTATTCTGTCCTACCGCACGACCCACGCAAAAGCTTCTCCCGCAGCCCACCGACCGCAGCTCCTCGACACCCACCACCAGCCACACCCCGCTGTGCAGCGAACACACTGTGCCTGCCTCACACAAGCGGCTGGTCCTTCCAGAATAACCACTCAACACAGTGGCTTCTGAGCCTCTCTCTCCTGGGGAAAAGAAAGGGGTCCTAGCCTCCTGCTGATGGCCCTATGTGGAAGAGGGAGTTAGACCCCCATCCCAACCCCCATCAGAGACTGCTCCCCCTTTTCACCCTTTCCTAGCTGGGTAGTCCTTCTTATGGGGATTGGAGAAACACAGTCCATACTTCACAGTTGACTGCAATCGGGTCTACTCTTTGCAGTCTATTTAAGGGTGATTACCTGGGTCTTTAGGGCATCAACGGCTTTCCAAAAAAAAACAAAAAAAAAAAAAAAACAAAAAAACCCACAAAAAAAACAAAAAACCAAAACCAAACCAAACCAAAAACAAACAAACAAACAAAAAAACGCCACTCCAGGCCTTCCCAGCGGGCCTTTGTTCCTGCAGACTGGAAGAACCACACAGAAGTAGGCAGGCCTCTGTTCTCCTATCTTTTTTCCCTGGGCCAACCCAGCCCTTGACCACCTGCCCTCTAGCAGAAGCTAAATGACCCAGGAATAAATTCTTTCCCCCTCCCTTTCCAACCTTCTCCAGCCCCGTGGGAACCCCCGAAGACACTCCGCTGGGAAGGAGGTGATCTCCGGAGATCTCATCCCACTGCCCGAAGGTCCTCAGAGGGTCAGGATACTTCTCTCTCAACTCCAAATCCTTCCCTTTGCAGGTGCCAGTCTCAACCGACGCTAGAGAATCCCCTCTTACACAACCAGCTAAGCCCACCTTTGCTTATGCCCAACCCAAAGTCAAGGAACCCACCCACGGTCTGCCAGCACCTGCAGCCCTAGGGACACTGGCTGGTGGCTCAAGAGTGGAGGATCTAGACTCCGAGCAGAGGCTGCTCCCTGTTTGAGCCAGCTCCTCTTTGCCTGGCCAGCAGTCCCTCGCCCTAGAGGGTACTGGGTCAGGTCCCCAGCACCGTCCAGGAAACCAAACCTTCACGGTCTGCTGTCCATGGTGTAGACAGCAAAGCCTGCCCGAATCGCTTCCCATCCGCGGAACCTGGATCCTCGCCCAGAAAAGGCGCTCCCAGGACAGCAGACCCTTTACCATCCCTCAGCCCCACCCTCGGCTTTTGCAGTGGTCTAACACATCTCTGCTTCTAGCCTGCCCAGATCTCGTTTCTATTCGGAGGGTGCGCGGGGGTGGAAGAGGCACTCCCAAAGAGCCTCGGGTTTAGGAGCGCGCTTGCTACGGGGCCGGCTCCGTACAGCGACTCCTCAAAGACCAGTTCCCTTCCCAGGCCAAGGACCTCCCTTCGGCCTCCCCTTACTATTTGTGAGAGATATTTACAGCAGGCCAGAGCGTGGTGCATAGGGAGTCTGGGAGAGCACCCCTTCCATGGGTCAGACCAAGTTTAATTTTTTGCATCTCCGCCGAAACGTGCCTGCGCGTTTCCTCCTGGTACTCCTATGCACTCAGTCCGGAGCACCCGGTTTCTCTATTTTCAATTCCCTGCGTCCTGCCGCCCGGCCCTGAAGGGCTGGGGGGAAGGGCTGTCCTGGGTGTGGGGGTGGAGCTGCCTGTGCGCTAAGAGAAGGGGAGCCCACCCCAAGCATTCCTCTGCCTGTTCCTTTGAGTCTGCCCGGTAGGGATCTTTTTGATGACCGCGAAACCTTCAGAGTCAACTTACTGATGCTGGGCCTTGGCTCAGGTTTGTTCTTCCCTGGACTCTCCACGGCCCAGCCTCACCTCTCCACGCTCCTTCTTCCCGGCGCAGCCGCCTCTCCCCAGCACACTGCGAATTTGTATTTGTGGATTTATTTATTTGTTAGCTCCTAGGTACGTGAGGGAGAGGAAGGGGCACGAAGGTGGGGCGACACAGTCCAGTTGGCTCAGGCTCCAGGTTCCAGGCCGCTGCTCCGCGCGCACAAAGGCCATGCGCGCCGCAGCCCGGCAACTTTGAGACGGGTCAGGTGGCTCAGACGGGGTGGGGGCGGGAGGAGGAAGGGAAGGATGCGGACTAGACCCCCTCCTTTCCCCTCTTGCCCTCCATCCGCAAAAGCTTGCGATAGCGTGGGATTAAACAGATCAACAGAAACCCGTGGAGAACTCCCTCCCTTTCCGCCCTTTCTTCTTCGTCACACCACCGCCCCCTCCTCTGCAGGAGGCTTGTCATTCCTCCAGAAAGGGGAGGGGCCTTGATCCACATCTGGAAACAGCTGGCCCACAGTCTCTTGACCCTTGATCCCACCCTGGCTGTGAGGAGAGGAAGAATTGGGGGAGAAGGCCTTCAGGCTGCCACAGGGCCCACAGCCCCCCATCTACATGCGTGGCCTGGGGAGGAAGTGGTAGGACAGATGCAGGGCCCACAACACAGATGTGGCCAGCAGAGGGAAGAAGGAATCAGCTTTGCTGGGCTGGGTGCAAGGACTCTAGGCCCAGCTGCAGCCCCATATCCCTCTGCAGGATTTAAATGGTACAAAGCCTCTCAGATCTAGCATGGATGGTCAAGGCTTGAAAGCCTTCACGCAGGAATGTCACAGGCCTCAGCCCCTTCATACCCAGTACAGGTGGCCTTAAACCTCTCTCCTGAGGGCAGCTTGTCTCCTGATGCAGCTGGAGTTGAGACTGAAGCTCTCAAGAGAGGGCGTGTACTTGATGCTCAAGGGGAGAGGCTTCTGAGGGGCCCCACCTCAAGGTACCTGGAGACACTTCACTGCCCGCTTTATCCTATGAGAAGAGTATAAGGATGCGTGACTCCCACCCAACACTCCGAGGGAGTGCTTTCCACCTGGAGATGCAGCTAACCCTGGCTGTCCTAAACTATGGTCTGGGTGGGGCCAACAGGGAAGGAAAGATCTTCTGGCCTTGCTCCTCCTAGTCCTTTGTAGAGGTGGGGGGGGCGGGACCCCCACCATGACTGAGTGCTGAGGGCGGAGTTAGCCACTACAAAGACTGCAATTGTGAGTGAGGTCCTGGTGGACAATGGAGAAGGGGATGCGGGGGGGGGGGGCATGAACAGGGCCCTGGGCCCTCCACATGGAAATGAGGCTAAAGCGCGTTTTTTTTTCTCCCTCCTTTCCCTCCTCCTCCCTGAGTAGAGTGAGCACCGTGGACAGAGCTCAGATGAAAACCCAGGGAGTGAAACTCATCGTGCCCCCCCCCCGGGGCCCCCCAGAAACTCCACCTGGGCCTTCAACACTGGAACCAGGTAACAGCAGGCTGGGGTAGGGGTGGGGAGCAAAGGAGGAATACTACCAGGAGGCAGTGTTGCATCTGTAAGGGCTAACCAGGGCAGGACAAAGCGAGGGATCCGGGCTGAGCTGCTGGCCTGTGGCGGGCGGCGGCGGCAGCGGCGGTGGCGGCAGTGGCAGCGGCGGGAACAGGCCTTTTGTTCTTGGGGTCCAACCTTTTGACTATCCTTGGCTAGGCTCTGATGGTCCTGTGAGTCCTGTGTTTCCAGGTGACTCACTGGCCACCCACCGTGGCAGAGATGGCACAGACTGTTCCCTTTAACTTTGTGCCTTTCAGAGTGGGCCTTGGCTTTTATGAAGAAAACTTCTCTTTCACTCTAGGGCAAGCCTGAGACCCCAGGCAGAGTGCTGTGGGAGGATGGCTCTACTCCAGGGGTATTTTTTAAAAAAAATTGTTTAATAAAATTTACATTTATGTATTTATTCTTTGTTTGTTTTGTACATGTATTGAGGGACTGTGCCACAGTGTGCACGTGGAGTGGGCCACTCGTGGGAGTCCACTTTCTTCTTCCACTATGCAGGATCAAACTCAGGCTTGGCAGCTAGTGTCCTCACCTGGTGAGCCATCTTACTTCCACCTAGGAACCTTGGTGTCAATAAAATCATCTGGGAGCTAGAAGCCAGTACTGCTCCTGTACAAACCAGAAAAACAGGTCAAGCATCAGAATAGGGTGCCTTCTGGTCTCCTTGGAACTCTGAAGGGCTTCACAGGCACAGAGACCTTTAGGCAGGGTGGCCCTTCAGAGGCTCCTTCTTTTAGAACTTAGGCCCCAGGGAAGACAGAAGAAGCCCCTGAAGAGCAGAGGCAAGGATTCCTGGGAGCCCAGGAGTCTCCTTCACTGGGACCCAACCTTCATCTGACTGATCATCTTAGAGCCAGGCAGTGGAAAGGTGGGATGGAGACATCCTAGGCCCAGGGCTCTGTGCTCCCTTTCTCTTTGCTGAATATGCACAGGGCAGAGTGATCCACTTATCCCTGCTGCCTCCACAGTTTATAGCCTGACCTCTGAGTAGGGAGTAGGGAGTGCTCTTCCTGGACCCTGTGCAGCCTTCCTCAGCCAAACACCCTCCCAAGTGGTAGAGGGAGCTCATACTCTGCACCAGAAGTGCCCCCGCATCGTGCCTAGTTCTTTGGTGCACCATCTCATTTCCTGTAAGTTCTCAGAGGCCCCCAGACCTCAGGGTCTCACTAAAGGGAGCCTGATCCCATGATAGCTACAACACTGAGCTGGCTTGATCTGGAATCTCAGACTGAAGTTTCTGAGCAGTGGTTTGCCTTGGAGAAGCCCTTGCTTGAGCTACAGGGCTGTCCTGTCAAGCTGAGCTGTGAAAGGGCTTGTAACACACCTGGCTGTTTTCTCCCTCCTAGACCTCCTGCCCTCCTCCGATGGTGCCTTGTCTCTACATAGCTGCACAGGCTCAGCCAGCTGGGTTGGGCTGCTGTCCAGTCTGCAAAGGGCTCATGGGAAGGTCTAAGGATTGCTGTCTGACAGTAGGGCAGTAGCCTTTCCTGCACTCTTTTTGGGTATGCATACCCTGGAATCACTTACCTCAGGTTGCCCATTCTGGGTTCCCACAGATCCCTGTGTGTCTCTGGACTAGGCCTCTAAAAGGGGAGAGAGGGATGGAAGGGGATACATGGATAGCTGAATTGGCTTTGAAGTGAACAAAAGCCTTGGCCCCTCCTACTCTTGTTATGAGGAAGGGGTCTAAGAGTCCTGGTCAGTGGTGCAGAAGGATGGGGCCACATGCTATGATCATTTACTATGGGGAAGGAAGTGGGACTAGTCTGTGATAGGTGCTCGGTCCTCTCAGGTGCCTAGCCTAGGCAGAGAGGCACAGGTGTGTGCAGGGAACAGCCTTCATCATGTTTGACACTCACAGATGCTCTTTGGCATCCCACCATCAGGCTGGAATGCGGGACAAAGGCAATTTGACCTATTTGTTCATAATTGTGTTCATTCCAAGGTATCGTTCATTTAGGGTAAGCAGTAGTGGTGGTCCACTAATCACAGAGAGCAGCTCTCTTTCAACACAGCTACTTAAGTAAAAAGTGGATAGAAGAGAGATGAGGCGAACAGACCAGGGAGTGGGTGTCTGTGACTCAGGGTTCAGGAGTATGGCAACTGCTGGCAGGGGCAACTGTGTCCCTGGAGGGTCTCCCCACCTCCCCACAAAGGTTCCTCCCAGCTGTAGAAGCTCACACTCTGCCTTGTGACTTTTGGAAATCTACTATTCCCCCCCAGGGGGAGGGATACTTGGAGGGCTCTGCTGAAGTTGTTCTTGATACATCTGGAATAGGTGTTGAGGAGAGAGAGTTGACCCTGGAGTCTCCCATGGTCATTGGAGGCTCCTCAGGCTGGACAGGCACAGTGCACAGAGGATGATGCTTCTGGTGGGACACCTCTGGAAGTCTAGTGGTCCTTCCTAGGTGCCACAGACTGGCTTCCAGAGGCTCAAGGACAGGAACCACCCACCACAGGATCGATGGTGGTGGGCTAGATGACTCCCCAGGAGCCTCGCACCTGTAAGGTGGAGGTACTGCCTTGAGAAGAGCAGGCAGATGAAGGTTTGACAGCTGTCCAAATGCTTGATTTATAGGGCATACCGAAAGCAGACCCTGATCCTGTGGCTTTATGAGACCCATTTTGATACAGGGAGGCAGGTGAGATGGGTAAATTTCTTTAGACGGATGGATATAATTTAGTATGCTTTAGCCCAAGAAAGGCAGAGGAATGCTTACAGACAATAACCCAGAGGAATCTGGTGTATAGTTTTGTTCTGCAATCCCTGAAGGAGACTTTACAAGAGAGTGGATGAGGGCGGGCTTAGTCCTCGCCTGGGATCCTCCCTTGCCAGGAGCCTAGGAGTCCTTCCTCCCTTTGCTCTTTTCTGAGTGTCTGCTTAGGTTCCCTGAGGCCTGCAAAGGTTCCCTGAGGCCTGCAAAGGAACCAGTCCAGCTGTTGACTGTGTGCTTGGAATCTACTCTCTATCCATGGGAACAGATGTGACCCCACATGATGAGCAGGTCTATTTACATAAGGGTTTTGCACTAGAATGCGGGAATTTTTTTAGTCCCATTGCTGCCTCCAGGGCCCCATCCTTGAGAGCCCTGGAGATACACCTTCTGCCAGGCCAGCTTCAGTGCTGGGTACTGCAGCCAGGGGAGTCTCTGGGTGCAGAAGAACTTCACCCTCTGTAGGTAGCAGACACCAGCCACCATCTCTAGAAGTGCATGTCATTGGCTCTGAAGAGGGAATGGAATTGTTACTGAAGGGTGCAGAGCTCAGAGCGGGGAAAGGAGGTTCAAGGTACCCTGAGCAGGACAGACCTCCGACACACACTTGGCCCATACCAAGTTTCCTGCTAGAATCCCCAGGTGTGGGGTGGGGAGGGCAGATGTCCCAAGCCTCTGCCCACCAGCTTCCTTGATGGCTTTCTGCTCTCCCTGCCAGACCTCAGCCCTCCCCATGGGCAGATGGTTGCTGGTTCAGATATTCACAGATGGAAGGCCTTCTCTGAGGACTGTGGGTCTCATGAGACTAGAGTAGGAAGTGCTACCTGGGAGATGGTGTGGCTCCTTCCCGCCGCTGTAGTTTCTTCTAGCTATCTTGCCTTATAGAGGCCAAGTGATGGCTCTGTACATAGCTAGGAATGAAGTCATACCCACCTCCATATTTCAGGAGGCCCATATAGACCTGACCTGCAAGGGCTCTTTCTAGACCCCTAACCCTTCCTCTAGCCCCATCTCTACCCACCCCCTCCCCAAGTATTCTCTGCTCCCTTGTCTCCTCTGCCCCTCCCTGTCCCCTTTGCCCCTGGATCTCTCTTTGTCCTTACACCCATTAAAGTGGCTGGTCCTCAAATGTAGATGACAGAGAGGCCCCACAGTTCCAGGGAAAGGAGGATGGGGCAACGTTTCCCTCTGGCTCAGCTACTCCTGAGGATTCTAGGGGAACCTGGCTCCTCTGCTGGCTCAACCACTCTTGAGGAGGCTCAGGAAACCGGCTTCTCCCCTGTGGAAATGGGACGCTTCACTGGGTGGATGCTGTCCAAGGTGCTGTCCAGCCTAGAGGACTTTATACCTGCCCGAAGATGGCAGATAGTTCTCAGGCAAGGTAGGTCATTTGGTAAGAGCAGCAGCACACCCTGGGCCAGCCACATAGTATAGAGATAATATTTTCAGGGTCTTCTGACCCACCGCTGGACCCTGAGAGACAGAACTCTTCTTACGCCAACCTTATAACCTGGGCCTGTTAGGGACAGGACCTTGGTGTGGGACAGTGACTCAAAGCTGCCGCCAAACCTCATGCAGCTGTGGTGATTGCATGTTCCTTGGCTCTGCTCTGGGTGGAAGGGAATGTATAGGACAAGGAAGGGACAGGATCTCTAGGGCTATCTTCACTGCTGTCTCCACCAACATCAACCTGTCCACACAAAAGCCTGACTGAGTCTCAGGTCTCTCTTATTTGTTGACCCTATAGTAGTTCCCACTCTTCTTGGTTGGGAAAGACATGAAAGTGGTTTCCAGAGGACTTGGGGACCACCCCCACCACAGAGGCAATGAAGACAGGTGCTGGCAGCCAGGTAAGGAGCAGGGCAGAAAGTCACAGGCCAGCATTTCCTTCACCAAAGGTCAGAGATTACAGAGACGGCAGAGGGTGGAGAGAAACACCCTAAGGGTGGGACTCAGGTGGGTCCTCTCACTGGGGTTTCTTGTCTCTCAAGTTGGGTTTCTGGGTTTCAGGTGAAGTGTCTGAGGGCTCAGTAAAGACACTGGAATGTCAGGCGAGACAGACAATCTCTCTCTCTCTCTCTCTCTCTCTCTCTCTCTCTCTCTCTCTCTCTCTCTCTGAGCAGGTGCTCTACCACTGAGATATATATCCCTTGTCTTCTTACCTTTATTTTGAGACAGTCTTACTAATCTGCTCAGGCTGGTCTTGAACTTGCAATCCTCCTGTCTCAAATTCCGAAGTAGCTGAGATGAGAGGTCTGTGCTACCGAGCACATCACGGCTTTCACATTTTCTTGTCTCTTGCCAGTGAAAGGGATAATAGCTTCCATACTGCATGATGGGAAAGCCCCGACTGTGGGAACCGAGGCTTGGTGGTGGCAGTCACCCTCAGAGTTGGCGTCTATCTGAGGTATCAGGACTGAGGTTGAGTATAGTGCAGCCCTATGAGCCCTCCTGTGTCCTTGTGCTCCCCCTAGCCATGTAGGTCGTGGCCCTTTCTATGTCTGGTAGACCCAACCCTAATGTGGCTTAAGTCAGAAGGCTGAGTTGGAAAAGAGCAAAGAGAACATGCTGGCTGCACATAACCAGCATTGTTTGGAACCTATTCACTACCCCATCAGGCTGAGTGGGACTTGGGTGGGCGATGAGGAAGGGTGGCTTGGGCCATGAGATCATTGCTCTGGCATCTTAGGAATGACCATTTCCGACTCTGGTGTCTGTGGGACCAGAGCAGGCTTGGTCATAATACATTACCTACTGGACAGTGGACTGAGCAGGTATACAGGATTCAGAATCCAGAGGCGATCCAGAAATGACTCCAAATCTCCCATGGTCTGAGACTGGTCAGCTCACTCAACAAGTCAGAGACAGTGACTGGATATCTGGGTGTCTGTCTGAGTGACAAGGCTATGGTTTAGTCAAAGACTGAGCCCTGGCTGTAAACCAGGTCCCACGTCCATTTCACAGATGGGAAAATTGATACCGTGGAAGCAGTCAATTGGATTCCCACCTGCTGGGCAGGGGTTGCCTGCCAGTGAGGCCCTCTTGTGGCCTGTACAGACTAGATAGGTATTGTCTATTCAGGTATGTCACCAAGGGAGGAGCTGATGGGGGAAGGTAAATCCCCTTCTTTTCTTCTCTGTTCTGTTTCAGATTGTCAGAGTCTCCCAATCACGTATGCATTCTCCATCATGTGTTATCTGCCTGGACTCTCCATCCCCACTTTGTTCTTCAACAGGCACTCCCCCCAGAAAAGGGTGCTCCCACAGTATTGGAGAAGGGTGCTCCCACAATACTGGAGGAGGAATTTTCTTTCCTGGCCTCACTACTCTGTATGAGGGACCTGCCACTATCCTTGACCATCAATCCTGCCACTCTGCTAGGCTAGCTCTGAGCAAAGGCCAAGAGGCAAGGTTAAAGGTCAAAACCTCCAGGCCTGGTGTTAAGTGCACCTCACACTAGGAAAAGACCACGAACTCTGCCACCCCCAGCCAGCACATTTCACAGTAGGGAGCTGTGCTCTTGAGCGGAAATGACAGCTTTACGTATCCACCTTGTTTTATTAATAAGAAAACCACACAATATAGTGGTATTTAGTCTCAGTATTCTGAAACCATCAGCACTAGTTGGCTTGTTTAAAAAGTTTTTGTCACCTTAGAAAAAAATACCTGTGGTGGCTATTCCTAGTTGTCAACTTGACTATATCTGGAATGAACTACAATCCAGAATTGGAAGGCATCTGGAATGAGCTACAATCCAGAATTGGAAGGCTCACCTGTGATTCTGATCTTGAGGCTGGGAGATACAAGTTTCTGACCTGGATCTTGGCATGGAGATCTTGAGCCATAGTGGATATGAACCCCAGGAGACTGAGGCAAGTAGATCTCTGAGTTCAAGGTCGTCTGAGACAAAACAAGTCCCAGATCCAGGCGTGGTGGCACTCACCTTTAATCTGGGCCACACCTTCTGCTGGGGACCTACACAAGGACATTGGAAGAAGGAAATTTTTTTCTTCTTGGCCTGCTTGCCTTGTGGGACTGAGCAACTGCTAGATCCTTGGACTTCCATTCATAGCTGCTGCTGACCATTGTTGGGGAGTTGGACTGCAGACTGTAAGTCATCAACAAATTCCCTTACTATATAGAGACTACCCGTAAGTTCTGTGACTCTAGAGAACCCTGACTAATACAATACCCTAGCAAATAATCAGTGTTTACCCTCGACATCTAGGCCCCAGCGCTGCCAATCACTGTATATGAACTGGAAAATTCCAGCGCTCTCTCTTGAGTGGGTGTGTAGGACTATGTGTCATCCACTGCCAACGGATGCCCATGTTAAGGGGTCATATTTTGCTCGCCCACTCATGTGTTCACAGACACTGGCTTGCTTCAGCAGTTCAGCTGCTGAGCACATGTGTGCTCAGGTATTTGTGAAAACTACTTTCACTCTCGTGGGTCTATCACGGAAGCAGAATTGGTTCAACCTTTTTCTCTTTCAAAGATTTATTTATTTATTATATGTAAGTATACTGTAGCTGTCTTCATACATCCCAGAAGAGGGCCTCAGATCTCATTACAGATGGTTGTGAGCCACCATGTGGTTGCTGGGATCTGAACTCAGAACCTCTGGAAGAGCAGTCAGTGTTCTTCACCGCTGAGTCATCTCTCCAGCCCCCTTGGCTCAACCTTTTGAGAAGATGCCAGACCCTCTTCTGCCATCCCTTCCTGGTGTCCAGCATCTCATGGGTGTTATTCCATGCATCACCACTAGGTTTACTCCACATAGTCTCTTTTCCATTTGTAGGGAGGCCTGACTTTAGAAGAATCTAAGTGGTAGCTGGACACCCGGCTTCAGGTCCACATCCATACTGGATATAGGAATTTCCTGGGCCTGGGAGTCCGCCCAGACCTGGGTCAACCGTCTGAGAATGGTAGCTAGACATGAGGAGCCTTGGTCCTGTGAACTCTGTCCTATATGACTGCTGCTGCCCTCACTTCCTGGTCTGGCCTGTGGCAGGGGCTGTGTATGGCCTCTCACCTTGCTGTCTTCCTGTGGTTACTGGGACAGATTCCCAGACCATATGGTCAGGAAAGCTGCTCTGTTTCTCTACCTCCTCCTGCAGGTCAAAGGTCAGCGGGCTTCTCCAACGCTGCCTTCTGAGGTTGTTTGCCTTCAGCACAACCTTTCAGCTGTCATCACCGATGAATGTTGTGGGGGAAAAAAAAAAATCAGTATTAACCCCAAATTATCTCAGACTTCCTCAGTTTCCTACAGCATCCCCACCCGAGGCTGCACTTGCTAACTTAGTCATCGCATCTGGGCTACTCTGGGCCGCAGACGCTTCTCTCTCAGATGTCCTCAGCATGGACAACCGGACACTCTCCAGGAGGATGGGATGATTACGCGTGGGACTTGCCTGCTGATATTTATCTCCGATTTGCTCCCAAATGGCCCTGAAGGCATCCTTGGGGGAGCGTAGCAGAGGGCAAATGACCTTCTTTACACACATCTGAGAAATGCAAAGACTATGGCCCTTGCAATAGGTCCTCAGGCAGCATCTTCTGAGTATCTGTGTGTACAGCCTGTGCGGGGTTGGGGTACTGGGAATGACCCAGGCTGGCCCATATCCAGAGTGTAGGTGAGAGAGGTTCCTTCTGGTGAGGCACTGGCAAGAGATACTGGTCAGAACGGGGACCTGGTAAGCAAGCCGATGGTTGTTAGAGGTGGCCCTGGCTTTTAGAGCCAGCCAGGGCTGTGGCTACCCTCCCTGCATTCTAAGGCTACTCAGGTCTCTGTCAGTGGACTCTCGTGTCTCAGTGCTTCCACTGAGCACAGTCAGGATGGGAACCATAGGGAGCAGTGGGCAAGGGAGGGCCCCAGGTGGGATCCCTTGTCCTGGTGGGACCTTGACCCACTAATCTCTGCATGAACTTGGGGAGTGAGTGAACTGGCCATTTCTGCATTCTTCTCAGAGGAACCTCTGGCTTCTTCCAGCCCCTGAAGAACCCTAATGTTGTGCTATGGTTCCTTTTGGACATCCACATAGCAACCAGGGCTGTGGGAAAGCAAGTTTCTGAGAATCTAGCAGAGATCTGTCTTGGATCCCTTGTTGAAGGGATCTCCTGCCAGTCTTGTACACACTTTGTGAGAGGGAAAGGCCTTGGTGAAGTCCTGAAGGATCCCAGGCTTGAGGTCTCCCAGACTCTTGTCCCTACCTCAGACACTGGAATCTATGCTTTCCTGATTGGTTGCAGATTTATTTTATTTTGAAACTGTGCAGGGTTTAGGACAAACAAGGTCATCAGAAGTGACTAGAAAAGAATGAAACAAACAAACAAAACCCAGTACAGACCAGGGCAACTCTTCCTCTATTCGCCCCTGTTGTGGATTCTGTCTGTGCTTCAACCCATTCCAGGACCCATACTCCATAGCCAGTGACTCATGTGGAAGCAGTCACTTCTTGGTCTGATTTCCTCACCATTCTGACTAAGACCTAACCTGGTGAGGAGATGGGACTGTGGCCAGGAAGGGGGGGGGTCCCATCTGAATAGGGTAGCCCTAGGCTGTTTATTGTCTTCAGAACTGCTACACCTTTCAAGGCCTGAGGTCATTGTCCAGGTGTCTGTCCACAGTCACTGAGAGAGGGAGTTGACTAGACCATCTGCAGGGACCTCTCCCCGTGCTAAGCCAGATGGGAATCAGATCTCCTGTGGTCCAAGGGGACAATATGGTATGCTCCTTGTACAAGTCAGGGGAAAATTCCACAGAATCAGCCCTGAGCAGTGCCAGGACCCTATGGCCATGCCAGGACAGGCCAAATGCAATCAGGTAGGTTGGAGACAGCAGGACAGTGTGGGAGCCAGCCCTACCCTATCCTGCCTTGCCCTACCCTGCCCTGCGGCTGCTAAATAGTTAAAAGAAAAAAGAATCAGGGAAACCAAGCTGTCAAGTAGTTAATTGACTTTTCCTCAATCAGCTCAATGAATATTCATGAGGTGGCTGGTCCTCCTCAGGGCGCTGTTGTCGCTGCAGCTCCTCTTCCTCAGAGCTGACATGACATCCTGCGCCAGCCTCTTCCAGCCCACAGTTGGCCCTGATTGGCTCAGCTGCACTCTTGAAAATGCCATAGCAACCCCTGGCTGGTTGCCTAGCAATCCTTCCTTCTCTTCCTTTACCCCCCTCTAAAACCTAAGCCAGTAATCCATAGGCTTAGGGTAGAAGTATCTTCATGTTGTGGTGAGTGTGTGCACACAAGTATATGGATGTGTACATGGGGGTGTGCATGTGTATAAATGTGCAAGAGGAGGAGTCTGAGGGGACCCATAAAAGAAATGGGCACAGATCCCTAGCCAGGCAGGTTATTTTGGGATGATCACCACAGCACCCAAAGCCCTCTAACCTGGACCCATAAGGAGTCTATCTACCACTGCCCAGATATCGTGAGACCCGGGGCTTATCTTCAATAGTTCCTCAAAGGTGAGAAACAAAGGTGTCCTCAATTGAAGTCATTGTCCAGCATGAAGGATGTTGCTGGGCTTCTGTTCTGCACAAAACTTGGGTACAGATGCCTAGGTGCTCTGCTTTAGAAAGCTGCTGTCCGGGATGGGAAATGCACCCTGCAAGCCATGTGGGTCATCAGGTGAATGCTCCTGGGGTAGATGCATTAGAGTAGCCACCGAGAGACTGTGGATCTGAGCATTGGCCCCGTAGCATTGTGGACACTCTGACTTGTGTCTCTCCTCCCATTCTCTGCCCAGGTCTTGGAGGGGTGTGTTGTGTTCAGTCCTGGGCCTGCTCTCAGTGGGCACTTCCTATGGACATTGAGAAAGGGTCAAACATAGGGAGAAGAGCAGAGGACACCAGTGATTGGTGTTCATCCCAGGGAGGTGGGCATGTTGCCTAAGCCAGCACACAAGGCTCCAGCTGCTTGCTGTGCACTGGTGTTGACATAGAGGGGCACTGATCTAGTCCTGACTCTTGCTTAGTGTCTGTGGATAGGGTACCAGAGAGGAGGATGTGGGTATCCAACGTGCAGAATCCTGTTAGCCCTACCTGAGGCAGGCTAGACCGTCTGTTCTGAGTGGCAGGCCCACATCAGGGCATTCTGGCCACTGAAGATATTGCAGGGAGGCCTGGAATAATTCCTAAAAAGATGTAGGAGGATAATTATTGTCCTTATGAGAGAAGATAGGTAAAAAAATGACAACAAATGTCCAAGGGACAGTGCTACATTCTATAACAAGGTATCATATCATTGAGACCTCTTTTGATATCAGCAACATGTCAGAATCAAGAAGCCAGTGCACTGAGGTAAAGTCAATGTTGTCTCCCCTACCCTAAGTTACTACACATGCATGTGTGCAACTATGTGGTGGGTGCATGCATCCTCAGATAACATGTGTGCCCATGTGCATGAATATGCACATATATGTGCATGCCATTGCATGCTTGCTCAAGGGTGACTATGCACACAAGTGTAGATATGCCTATGTGAACATGCCCATGTGTGAACATATACATATGTATGGATATGTGTGTGTGTGTACATGTGTGCGTGTACATGTATTTTTGTACTGAATGTGCCCACAGGCATGGGTGTGTGCATACTTGTGCATATATATTTATGTATGAATGTGTGCCTCTACATAGCTGTGCATGTGTGCACATATCTGCATACATGTATACATGTACATGGATTACACTCAGGTGTGTTGAGTGACAACAGCTGATATGGACACTTTATTTTTGACCAATGGAAGCAACACTCCTGGGCTCTCTGCTGAGCCGTGCTCTGGTTTCCCTGTTAAACACAGTAAACGTGCGTCTCCAATAAAAAGCTACACAGCAACTTAATCTTCAATCGATTGCAAAGAAAGGAAAATAAGACCCTGCTCCCTGGGGCCCATGCTGCCTGATAGGCAGTTGTTCTTGATATAGAATGTGGGCGATAGATGCATTAAATATAAATGGAGATACAGAGGGGGATCGATAAACCCCGCTTCCTCCATGCTAATTGAAAACCGAGTCAAGGTTTGATTAATGTGGAGGTCCTTTGGGTGCAGCAGAAGCCTTGAATCAGTTCATGGCAGGGGCTCCTTCCCCACTGATGGTCAGGGGCTGTGCTGCATTTGGGGCAGTAGGTGAGGTTTTTTTTTTCTAGCTAGACCTAGAGAAACAGGGTCAGCCATTATCAAGAGTGACACTGTTGGCGGTGGTCATCCTGTGAGGAGGGGGCAAGAATGATGGTTCCTCCCCTTCTCAGAAGAGCTAGGTAATTTTTGCCTGGAGTCCACAGTGGGTAGGGTTTGGGGTGTATGAGGACTTGTAGGGTAGGGTATCTCCATGGCATTGAGGGAGGCAGATCATGGAGACAGCTGGAGTCAAAGTGCTTGGCCTGGCACTGATGTAAAAGACAGAGAACCCTGTTCTCTTGGGAGTTTAGATACTCATGAATCTGCTTCCTGGCACTTCTGTAGACCACATCCAGGTACAGGGCATCACATCAGCACGTAGGAGGGGTAGTAAGACATCCCACTAAGTCACGTAGACGAATCTCACTCCTACTGCAATGAAGTGAAGAGGAGAGTTCACACTTGGGAGTCTGCTTCTGGGAAGGCTATGGGATAGTGGGTTCCCAGAAGTAAGTGAGTCTCTCTGAGCCCACCTAGGAGAGTGAGGCACCCCACAGTATTTGCTGCCTTTGGATTTGGGGAGCTGAGTCCTTTCCTGAGGCTATAGTCTGAACAGTGGGGCAAAGGAGAAAAGGAGGTAGATAAATCATGTATCCCACATCTTCCTTTGGGAATATGGATAGTCCCAATCAAAGGCTGCAGGGGAGGGTGAAAATGGTGTTAGGGCTGGCCTTTGACCCACTGCCCCACACATAGATTCCATGCCTCACCTGAGAGTCATAAGCTCTGGTCTTATGGGCTAGAGCTGGGGCATCTTCAGAGGATTTCCTGCCTGCATGGGTGTGGTAAACTTGTGTACATATGTGTATGAGTGTATAGTATAAGATCGCATGCTATTGGGGTTGGAGAGATGGCTCAGTGGTTGAAAGCATTGACTGCTCTTCTAAAGGTCCTGAGTTCAAATCCCAGCAACCACATGGTGGCCCACAACCATCCATAATGAGATCTGATGCCCTCTTCTGGGGTGTCTGAAGATGGCTACAGTGTACTTACATATAATAAATAAATAAATCTAAAAAAAAAATAGCATGCTATTGCTTGAATATAGAATATCACACATTAGGGGCTTAGTATTATTGCATTGGGTGGAGTTGAAGACAATAGGAGGTGGGGCTTGGCTGGAGGAAGTAGACCATGTAGGGTATGAGGGGCACAGAGAGGGGAGGGTCCCTGGTGATATCCTCCACCCCTCCCCCATTTCCCATGTGCCATGAGATGAGCATCCTCTGCCACATGCTCCAACGGCCATGATTTTCTCTTTGCACCGTGGGCTAAGAAACAATGGACCCAAGTGACATGGACTAAATTCTCTGAAACCAGAAGCTGAAATAAATCTTTTTCCACCACCCCCCCCCCCCGTAGTCTTGCAGTGGGAGCCAGGGACAGGTAAAGGAAGGTGGCAATCACTTCTTGCTGAGCCCTGTATCTTCCATGATGTCCAGTGCAGTAATGCATGCCTCCAAAGATGAAGAAGTCCCCGATAACAGAGACTGGTGACATTAGGACTTTACTTCAGAGAACGTCCTTTTTCTTACTGACTTTATTGAGATACAATTACATAAAATAGGCTGTTTTGAAGTGGTGTGGACCACATGGTTCAGATGATGTCCATGCTGGAGGCCGTCACCTCAGCAACCAAGACCTGAGAGAATGCTACATCATCCAGGGCCTCTGCACTCATGGCCTTTACAGATGGAATTCTGGGCCATGAGCTCCTAGGCTGTCAGACTGCAGCATATTCACAGTACTGGGTAACCATCACCACTCTGCAGTTCCAGAGTGTTCTCGTCATTCTAGAGAAATTTCTGGTCCAGTCCTGGCAATCGCCGATCTACCATCTGCTTTGCCACTCGGGACAGTTCACATGAGGCTCTAGGAGGTGCTGGCACTGCCCACTTGGATGGTTAAGGAATATGGCACCTCCTGGAGTGAGGCAGACAGGAAGCAGTTCTCCCTGGAACCTCCAGAGGGAGCTCAATCCTGCCTAGACTTAGCCTTCAGTTTAGTGAGTCCAATTTTGGACTTGGGATCTCTAGCATCAAAACATAAAAAGTGTGTGCTGCATCAGCCAGTAGAGTATGCATCACCACGTTCCAGCAGGAAGAGATCTAAAGAAGTTCTCGTTTCCACTCTGGTCACAGACATAGTTGATTACACAGATAGGTCAGAGGTTAACTGGGAGTCCCAGAGCTCTAGCCTTCCCATGAGTAGGACCCAGAGTTCTTCCCTCCCTTTTCTTTTCAAGAACCCTTATAAGAGGGGCAGGTGCCCACTTTGGAGGTTGGGATAGCGAAGCAAGCCTAGCTTGGAAGAACCAAGGGAAAGAACGTTGAAAACTGGTTCTGACTTCAGACCTGGGTAGGGATGGCCTGAACTGCTGCCCCGATCTCAAGCCAGATAGAATGAATAGATACATATAATATATATCTCCTGTTTCTCACATATATATATACACACACACACACACATATATATATATACATGTATGTATGTGTGTAATATAAAATATATTTATATTTCTATAACACAAATAAAATATATTTATATAATTTATATAATTGTATATTATATATTTATATTTAATTATATATTCATATTTATATATGAATATATTATATATTTACTACACATATTCATTTACTCAGTGTATGTGTGTATGTGTATGTATGTGTGTATGTATGTGTGTGTGTATGTGTATGTGTGTGTGTATAATTTATTAGAGCAGCTCACAGGCTGTGGTCCAGCTAGTCCAGCAATAGCTATCTCCTAACAAAAGCCCAGTGTTCAGTTCATGAGGCTGAAGGTCTCGTCTGGTCTTTAGTATCCAAAGTAGGTCCTACTGTCAGTGAAGCAAGAGCAGGGGCAAGCAGGCAGAGAGCAGAAACTTCTTTCTTCCTTGTTTTTTACATAGACTCCCACAAGAAGGTCTGGCCCAGATTTAGGGATGGGCCTTTGACCTCAAGCAGTCATGCATTTAAGGTAGATTTCCTGTTTCTCAAATGTTTTAACTAACTAAAAATCCCTTTCAGGGGTGGCTCAAGGGTTTTTAGGTAATTCTAGTGAGTCAAGTTGCCAGCAAAGAATAGCCCTTCCCCCCCCCCCCCCATGTCTAGAGGTGAAGCCAAGCAGGGAGGGAGATGTGGCCATAAAATGGAGGCATGACCAAAGACGAAGGGGGGATCAGAAGACACAGGAGGGCACTGTTCTTAGCTCCCAGGGCTCTTGAAGTTTCCCGTGAAGATTTTTGAAGTCCAAATACCAGGTTCTTGTGATCATTGAATTAATCACACCAAACAAGAGTAAAGACCAGTACCAAAATTCTTTCGGGTAAATTATGCAAGCTTTATTTTCTGTCAGTCAGGGCTATCTCCCTAAAGTGTGGTTTGAGAAAATAGAATTAAACACAGGAAAGACGAGGTTTATGTAACACCCCCCAAACTGCAAGACTGGGGTTTTCAAGGGTTGGGGGATTTCCAGAGGAGCTTGGCTGAACATTTCAAAAATTATTTAACAGAATACCTCATCTTAGAGTTAGGGTATAGGGTGTGAAACATGTCAAATTACAGAAAATAGGTCAAGACACGGTCAAACCCAAGTTTTACAGAAAATAGAAATGAACTTATTTTGACCTTGTAATATGATGGCTTTTGATCATAAGACAGAGCCAGGTTGGCCCATCCATTGATCCATCCACAGTGGCCTTGGGGTTGATTCTTGTCCCAAGCCTACTTACCCTGCTCTTGGTTGAAGTCCTCAGTGGGACTTGCTCAGTGTGTCCTGGATCTTCTTTCATCTAAGTAGCTTGGCTTTGTGTTAATGGAAAGGCCTTCAAGTGGTCCTTGGTGTGTTATCAAGTGCAGAAGAGTGGGTGGTGGGCACCAGGCTTGGACATTGTGTGCCCTCTGAGTGAGGAGGAGGAAGAAACCCACAGGAAGACCTGGAGGAGAACTGAGGCCTCTGCTGCCAGTCGGTCTCTTCCTGGGGTCCACCTGTGAGCTACCTACCCCTCAACTCTGCCTGGACAGGGGGCGGGTCTTGACCTGGGCATCGATGACCTGGTGAATGGGAAGAATTCTAAACAGAAGACAATCTATCTGGGGCCTCAAGTGAGCCTGGAGCTGGGCCTTCACTTCAGAGGCATTAGGCTGCCTTCAGACTCGTGGAGATGGGGATGGAGGTGTGGGTCCGCTTTGGTCCTCTGCTGTTTTACCCATGTTCTGGGCCTGTGCCTGTGTCTGCCCCGCTGTACTCACAGACCACCTCTGCCTCTGTGTTCAAAGCACAGAGAAAGTCTTTACAGATAGCAGGCACCTAGGTTGTACCATAGCATCAGACACGTAGCAAATAGCAAGAGTGGGGCTGGAGGAAAAGAAACTGGACCCAGCTGGAAGACCCCTGGGGAGACCAGGCCTAACTACTTCACCAACTCACTGAATCTTCCAGCACCTCACAGGCCTGTCCTGGAGTAGCTGGCTTTCTGTCACCTTACTCTTCTCCCACCCTTGGTGGCCCAGTGGCATAATCTGGGAGGCAGGTGAGAAGATGCATTACCTTCTGCTGGTGGAACTGGTGGAACTCCAGCAATGACCCAACCGCTGCCCACGAGAGGCTATCCATTCCAGTTCTGAGAGTTGCTAGAGATTTACAGAGTTAGGGTTTTATATAGTGACTTCACAGATCTTCCAGCTACCCCAGCCCAATCCTTGGTTACACTCGGATTTAAAGGTTTTCAGCTCCTCCTCAGGACTGACAGGACTACCTTCAACCTGGGCATCTGAGAACCTGGTCCTGCTCTCTGCACACTGGCCTTTATTACAGTGTAAATTTGGAAAACAGGTCACTGGAAATTAAATTTCTCAAAATAGATCATCAATTATAACTACATTCTATTAAAATAAGGATGTCTGAACTCTGTCTTACTATAATGGAAAGCCACATTCTCGGCGGTGAAATATTGTTGGTTCTCTATCTTAGCTTGCAGACACCCCTCCTCTAGACTGTGTAAAATACTTCTGGGAGACCATACTGGCACTTGACTAACAGAGCACGTGAGCACATACATCAATAAAAACAAGACAAGTATTATTCACTAGAAAAACGGGATTCTCTACTCTCAGTCCTCAAAATGTTGGTCTTTCATGTCTTTCGTGGCAAGGGCCACCATTGTGTGGCCTTGACCCAAGTCAGAGAAACTTGAAGAAGGCCTCTGAGCATTCAGGTAGAAAGCCATGGAGGTTGACACAGAGGCCTGGCAGGTGTGCTGCCATGACCTGTGTCTGTCTATATTCTTCACTCCACAGTGTTCAAGAAATACAAGTCTAGCCATGTGAAGGCTAGGAACTTCCCCGATCACACAGTCTTGATCCCTCAGTGTGTCCTCCTAGGTTCTTCTTCAGACGGGTAAGTCCTATTTACTCATTAGGAGAACACAGAGTGCTTAGCCTGCACAAGCCACACAGTTTATATTGATTGTTAACTTGATAGGGACTAAAGTCACCAAAGAAAGGAACCTCTGGGAGTGAAAAGGACACGCCATTTTCTTTTCCTTTCCTTTTTCTTAAAAACCATTTTTAGATTTATTTACTTTATGACTGTTTTTCCTGTTGTATATAACAAGCACACTACATGCATGCCTACTACCTGTAGAATTTAGGAGAGGTCATCAGATCCCGTTGGAACTGGAGTCACAGATGGCTATGAGCCACCACGTGGGTGTTGGGAACTGAATCCTGGTCCTCTGCAAGAACAGTAAGTGCGCTTGGCTACTGAGCCCTCTCTCCAGCTCGTGTGTCTTCATTAGGTTCCTAAGGCTGTGATAGCACACCATAACCAAAAGCAACTTGGGGAGGAAAGGGTTTATTTTGTCTTATACTTCTAGGTAAAAGTTCATCACTGAGGGAACTCAGGGCAGGAATTGAAGCAGGGTGTAAGCCTGTAGACCAGAACTTTAGCAGAAGCCATGAAGGAATGCTGCTTACTGGCTTTCTCCTTGGCTTCCTCAGCCTTTTCTATAGCACCCAGGACCACCTGCCCAGGGGTGGTACAACCCACAGTAAGATGAACCCACACACATCAATCAATAGATCAAGGAAGTGACCCACAGACTTGCCTACAGGCCAATCTGATGGAGGCCTTTCTTTGCCCCTCTCCTTCCCTTCTTTCCTTTTCTCTTCTCTTCTCTCTCTCTCTCTCTCTCTCTCTCTCTCTCTCTCTCTCTTTCTTTTTTTTTGAGACAGAGTCTCTCTATTATGTGGCTCTGGTCATGACATCCCTCTATAGTAGAACAGGCTGGCCTCGAACTCACACAGATCCACCTATTCCTGCCTCCTGAGGGCTGGGATTAAAATGTGTGCCACCACACCCTGCTAAGAGGCATTTTCTTAATTGAGATTCCTCTTCCCACTTAACTTTAACTTGTGTCTAGATGACAAAACAAAACAAAACAAAACAAAAAAAACCTGGCAAGCAAGCAGAACATCCAGGGTTTTCTTGATCAGGTTAATTGATTTTGGAAGACCCATCTTGACATGGGTGGCCCATTCCATGGGCTAGGGTCTTAGATGAAAACGTCAATGAGAGCTGACCAGGAGTCTTCATTTCTCTCAGCTTTTTTGACTGCAGATGCAGTGACCAGCTGCCTCACACTCCTGCTGCCATGACCTCCTCACCATGACCGCATGATCCCCCAATCCATGAACCAGAATAAACCTGTTCTTCCTTTTTATAGCAGCAATAGGGAAAGTAACTAACTCAAGAAAACAGAATTCCCCCAGAGACTCACTTAATGGGAGCATGTGATGAGGTCCTAGACACACAGGAAGCTAAATAAATACATAAATAAATAAATAAATAAATAAATGCAAATAAATATGATAATTTTGCTCTTTAGTCTGGACAAAAGCACCATTTGTGGATAGGCTCTTCACTGGCAGGATTAGGCCGTTTTTACTGCAATTTGTTTGCAGTGCTACATTCTAGGTTAAGAGCTCTCTGAAAATGACTGATTCTCTTCACACTGTGGTGCACAGAGGAGCCGCTGCACTAACAGGCTGCTTGTCAGGCAGGCAGGTGACATCAGCTCTCTTGGCTTCTGCAGCAGAGTGATGTTCACGTGGCTGGTCAATAGATTGGCTCGGAGGCTCTCTGAGGAAGTGTCCAGGACTACCAAGATGCATGCTTGCTTTTCTTTTCAGTTCCTTTTCCTGCTAAGGTTCTTAAAAGCCCACGAAAACAAGCCGATGATGGGGCCTTGTTCCAAAAGCCTTTCTGACAGCACCCGGAGTCCCTGGCCAGCAGATGATGGGGACTCTTCAAGTTTCACCAAGTCCAAGGCAACTCATAAAACAAAGCGTTTAACTGGGGATTTGCTTACAGTTTCTTTATCATCATGGTGGGGAGCATAGCAGCACACATGGCAGTGGAGAAGGAGTTAAGAGCTTTACATCCTGATCAACGGGGAAGGAGGGAGGATGGGAGAGAGAGAGAGAGAGAGAGAGAGAGAGAGAGAGAGAGAGAGAGAGAATGAGAGAATGAGAGAATGAGAGAATGAGGCTGGACTGACTTGGACTTTTAAAACCTCAAAGCCCACACTCTCAGTGACACACTTCTTCCAACCAGGCCACGTCCCCTAATTCTTCTAAAATAATGCCACCTCCTGATGACTAAGCATTCAAATATATGAGCCTATTGGGGCCATTCGTATTCTAACCACCATACCCAGCAAGGGTATCTTTTCCCATCAAAAGTACACGTCACTCTTCTCTGTCCCCCTGAGGGAGCCTGTTTTGATTCAGTCAATTCTGAGCTGCCAGATAGACAGGAGTAGCTCAGTCCTGACCAAACTTGGTACTTCGACATGGCCCTAACCATGGGAACTCAGCGGCTGGAATTTAAAGTATATATCAGCTGTTAGTACCCAAGCTATATGCTCAACCTCACCTGATGTTGAACATTTCATCCCAGATGAGAAGTCTGTCAACTTCCAAGTGTGGAGAGCTACCAGGTGAGCTCACATAGAATACCTCTGAGAGCTGTGTAGGCTTGGACTAGCCTGGTCTCTGTACACCGGATGTCCTTGCCATGGTGGCAGATGCCAGCAGACTGCAGTTCTCAACCTGTGGGCTGCAACCCCTTTGACAAACTTCCATCTCCAAAAATATTTATATTACAGCTCACAACAGTAGCAAAATTAGTTATGACATATCAATGAAAATAACTTTATGACTGGAGAGTACAACACGAGGGACTGTTAAAGGGTCAGCACTAGGAAGGTTGAGAACCACTGCAGGAGACACTTGGGGTGGAGAGCGTACATGGAACTGTGAGCATCAAGCCTGCAAGTACCTGGAAAAGTCCAGAACAGGGACCACCCCATCACGCAGTGCAACAGGCAGGTCCTGAGATGTTAGTACCTTCCACACAGAGGGGTCACCCCATCCTGAGATGGGGGTACGCACATGGTAAGGATATATATAAAGTTTGCCATTTAGATCCAACACCTCTGTCTTCTTAAAGAACCTTTCGTTCTCGGCCTCTCATCCAACTTGCGGAGCCAGTGGGGGGGATAGACGGAATTAGAACTTAAATAATAAAGAAAAATACTGATGGGAACAGAACAGAAATCTGGAGGCAGGGAAAGACGGTGGAAAGTCAGAAAAGCTTCAACTTGACTGTGAAAAGCTGATGCAGTTAGTAAAAGTGATCAAGTGCAAAGGGGAAGGTACATTTTCGACATCACGAATAACAGAGACTTCAGAAAGTGCTGTGGGTTGAATGTGTTTGCTTACTGGGTGGTCATGCTGTTTTGAGGTTACAGAATCTTTAGAAAGTGGGGGCCTAGCAGGTGTTCTATAAGAAAGCAGGCCATGCAAGCCATGAGGAGCAAGCCAGTCAGCAGCACCCCACTATGGTTTCTGCATCAGCTCCTGTCTCCAGGTTCCTGGACTGATGGAGTTTCTGTCTAGACTTCCTTCCATGATGAACAGTACTGTGGAAATTTAAGCCAAATAAATCTTTGCTCCCCAAGTTGCTTTGGTCATGGTGTTCCATCGCAGCAATAAAAACTCTATTGAAAACATTATTAATCAAAGCAGAAGCAAGAATGAGGAAAACTTAGAATTAAATGAATATTCGTAATCTATTAAAGGAACTGGAGTGAAGCAAAACAGCCTCGCGATACAAAGATTCTAGACATGGGCAATACATTTTGCATATATCTAAGGAAGAGAGATGACAAATTGTGTCTCTTCCAGAAAATACAGGACAAAGGAAAACATTTTGTTTGTGAGCCCAGCTGTTATCTGGTAAATATTTAACAAGTCACTCTCCAGGACAGGGAGGGGTGATCTGTAGTATGTCCATGGCATTTGCTTGTACCCGCTTATTTCAAGCATTCAGGGCAGCATTGGAGGCAGGTAGGTGGTAGGAGATCACATGACTGGCTGGTTGACTCCTTTGTAACATCAAGGGCAGCAAAGCTTGACTCCAAAGCTGACAAAGATATTACAAGTAACAAAAACAACAAACCAAATGGTTTGTTGTTTGTTTATGTTTTACAAATAGAGACAAGGGACTCCTTAACAAAATATTAGCAAGTCAAAACAAACAGGACAGTGCCCAAGGACAGTTTCGCCCTGGAATGACTCAAGGTTGGGTCAGTGCTCAAAAGTCAATTTATTTCTTACCATATTAACAGATCAAGGCAGAAATTCATGATTGTCTAAATAGATAAAGACCAAATATAAAATCACCATTTTTAACATATTCTCATAATAAATGTCTATTTACAAGCTGACATTAAAGGGAAGTTAATGAGATAAAAAACACACACTGAGGGGGCCTGGAGAGATGGCTCAGCAGTTAAGAGCATTGACTACTCTTCTGAAAGTCCTGAGTTCAAATCCCAGCAAACCACATGGTGGCTTACAACCACTCATAATGAGATCTGACACCCTCTTCTGGTGCGTCTGAAGACAGCTTAGATATAATAATAAATAAATATTTTTAAAAGAAAGAAAGAAAGAAAGAAAGAAAGAAAGAAAGAAAGAAAGAAAGAAAGAAAGAAAGAAAGACACATTGAAAGGTCACAGTTTTCCTCTAAGACCCAAAGATACTCAATGTAATATTTCTGACCTTGAAATAAGCAATGAACCCTTGGGAAGGAAACACACAAAACATTACCCCTTAAAAACAACAAGGGGGGGGGGCTGATGAGATGGCTCAGTGGGTAAGAGCACCCGACTGCTCTTCCAAATGGTGCAGAGTTCAAATCCCAGCAACCACATGGTGGCTCACAACCATCCTTAACAAGAGCTGACTCCCTCTTCTGGAGTGTCTGAAGACAGCTACAGTGTACTTACATATATAATAAATAAATAAATCTTTAAAAACAAAAACAAAAACAAAGAGGGAGCTATAGAGATGACTCAGTGGCTAAGAGCACTGTCTGTTCTTCCAGAGGGCATCAGTTCTAGTCCCAGAACCGGGATAGTGGTTTGCAACCATCTGTAACTCCTGTTTCAGGGTGTCTGACACCCTCTTCTGGCTTCCATGGGCACCAGACATGTATGTGGTATACAGACATATATGAGACAAGATACCAATAAACATAAAAATGAATAAATTTATTTATTTATTTATTTATTTATTTATTTAATGTATGAAGGGCCCAGGGGAGACAGCTAGCTCAGTGGCTAAAAGCATGCCCTGCCCTTGCAGAGGGCTGAGTTCAGTTCCCATCACTCACATCAGTGGCTGGCAATCATCTAAACTCCAGATCTGCCTGCTCCTTGCTGGAAGGTGCAGGTGAGAGGAGAGAAGTCCTGGTTCCATGGGGGTCTCTCTGGGGTTGAGCGGAATGGCAAGTGTCAACAGCCCAAAAGAAACACACCCTGACCGGGAGTCTGTCAAAGCGGGAACTCAGCTTTATGGCATTGGCCTCTCATTTATGTAAGTTCAGAACATAGGGAGGAGGATTTTTGGTGGGGTAAGATGATGTAGGAGGCAGGGAAGGGTGATGGAGGGTATGGAGTGATCGACAGGGCCAATGGCAAAGCTCTACATCAGCAACAGCGGGGCAGAGACAGGGCCAAACAGGTCTTGCTAAGTTATCTCAATACGGAAGTGACTGAGACAAGGCTGCCAAAACTCAAGCCAGGCTGGGGTTTGTCCTCAAGGCCCAAACCAGAGCCAAAATGGGACTCAACAGAGATCCAGTGTTTATGTGTGATGTGTGTGTGGTGTATGTGCATGGGTAGGTATTTGTACCTGTACATGCATATAGAGGACAGAGAAGGACACTGGGTAGCTTTTTCTTTATGCTCTGCCTTATTTCCTGAGACAGAGTCTCTAACTGAGCCTGGAGATAGACCAAAGGCCAGCTACCCCATTCTCTTATATCTGCTGAATATGTACAGGGTTATAAACACATGTGCTTTCATACCCAGCTTCTTAAAACATGAGTAGTGGAGATTCAAACTCAGTTTGTTATCCTTGTGCAGTGAGCCTCTTACCCACAAACCACCTCTCTTGCCAGTAAAAGCTTGTCAATGGTATCTTTAGGAAAACCAAAAGACAACCAAGGTTAGGAGAAGCATCTACCTAGATCTGCTGAAAGACCTAACTCTATAGCACCATGACCGGTTTCTGCAGAGTAGAGCAGAGACCTAGTCAGACACTCGACAGTGACCAAGCAGGTGCAGGAAAAGCTGGTTAAGTCTATCAGTCTCCGGTGAGATTCTCATTAGAGAAATGGGATGCTGTCACCACCTTCTGCATGGCACAGCCTGGAAAGGACTGGTGCACCCTAGCCCTCTCATGGGCAAGCAGACTCTAGAGCACTGTCTCGGGTGAGCATGTGATATGGCTCCGTTGTAACAAGTACTTTTCTCATGAAACAAGCCTTTTCCCATTCTTGTCATCGGAGATTCATTCCCAGTTGGTCAAGCAAGAGAAACGTGAATGAACGTCCACACAGGCATGTATACAGGGATGTTCTCTAAAAGCTTTGGTCACGGTGTCCTCGACTGGTGATCTCATCCAGTCGGCTCTTGAGTGTCAGAGGACTGCTCTGCACTTTCAAGGAAATAAACATTGAGTTCTCACGTGTCATGATGGCTCGCTGGGACACTGTGCTGGAGAAAGGAACCAGACACAGGGCATATTTAATGAAGTTCTAGAACTCAAAGGTGGCGTTCTAGAAGCAAACTTCCCTGGCAAAACAAAACAAATCCAGTCACTTACTTCCTGTTGTCCGGCGCCAGCCAAGAAGAGGTACAAGGGCATATTCTGAGTGCTCATGAATTCCCAGGTGCACAGGTTTGTAAACCCTCAGCTACACCTTCTGTGTATGTGCATGAAGCGGGCAGAACATGGAATGGAATTGCTGGGTGGTGTGGTGGGTGCACAGCCTCCCATTTATCAGAGGTCTGTGATATAGGCAGCTTGGCAGGAAGGGGAATTCTGTAGGCAATAGTCTGGGCATATCAGTGAGGGAGGTTCTAGATTGTGTTAGTTGAGATGGGAATACCCACCTGAAATAAATGTTGGTGGCATCATTCTATGGACTGAGCCAAATGAAAAGGAAGTCACGGTCTAGCACCAGCAGATCCTCTACACCTGCTTCCTGACTGCAGATGCTGTGATCAGATACCCCCATTCTTGCTGCCACACCTTCCCAACCACAATGAACTCTATCTCCTCAAACTGAGAGCCCAAATAAACCCTTTCTTTCTTAAGCTGTTTCTTGTCTGGTCACAGCCGTATGAACAATAACTAATCCACAAACAATATCATTTTTCATCCCCCAAGGCAATGGTTTAAAAGTTCTACTTGCCCATGTATGTGTGCCCAGTCTCTTATACATAGCCATTGTGATGAGTGTGTAATGGCATCTCACCCTGATATGCAACTCTGGCTTGCCAGAGCAGATGGACCATTTGGGCCAGCAGTAGGGGTACCAGGCAGGAAACCAGCTGTTGGGACCTGAATGGGACCTGCCTTCAGCCGGACTAAGGTGGCTGGCCTGTAAGTTCTGTGCACGTGTGTGTGTGTGTGTGTTAAGCTAATTACAACCATGCTATTAAATCCGAGAAGACACCACCGATGACACCAGACCGGTTGCAAGGCAGTTATTGTTAGCAAGCTACGGCTGAAGCAATAGCTGTGGAGATAGAGCTCTTGTAGAAGGGATGAAACAGCGGGCAGCTCCTATCAGTAGCAGGACGGCTCCAGAGCATTGCTCCTCCACAGGCGGGGTGAAACCCTGGAGGAGAGCAATGTTCACACCTCTTGATGACTGTGTGGCCGGGAGTGTGCTAGTTGAACACACTTTCACTGTGACTTGAAAGGCAGGCGGGTGTGCGGCTAAGGATGTGCTGAGCTGCGTCGCACCACCCTCCAGTGTATTTCGGATCCCCGTTGCTGTGCTGTGGAAGGTGACTCTGGGAAACTGTCTGCCTGTATGTGGGTCGATGGTTTCTCTGCTTCCCTTTCTCTGTCAAGGCTGTTGCCACTGCTTCTGCCTTACTGTGCAAACAGATTTAAAATTCGCTGTTATGACAATGAGGCTTTTTAATCACTTTGAATGCAAGATGAAACGATACCAGAATAACAGTTGCCACGCCGCGCGCCCAGATTACAGGCGGCAGAAGGGCCTCTCATGACACATGCTGAGACGCGCTCTGCGTCTTACTTGCCTGGAA
>NC_034592.1:163116618-163144614 GCF_900095145.1 Mus pahari | reverse complement strand
AAAAAAAAAAAAAAAAAAAGAAGTCCTCTGAGATCCCTTCTTGCTCTGTAGCAATGGCCACTGTCTCCACAGCTGAGTAGGGTCTACAAAGTGCTGTGCCACGATTTTTTAGCTATCACCTATGCAGGACATTGTTCCTAGTTCTGGCTGTTAATGGCATAACGGCTGGGACTGGCTGAACACTTGCATTTCTCTGAATAAAAATTCAGAACTATAGCTGCTGGGTAGCTCCCGTGTACACACTTGCTTTGGTTTTCTGCAATGGCAGGACCATTCACGTTCCCACCAACACTGAGTGGGTGGCCACCAATCTTACCACCTTGCTGGCTTCTTGAGCTGATAACCAGCTCACGCTTCTGCTGGGATTCTAAATGTATGCTACCAGATTTGGATCCACTTTTGTTTCTATCTCAGCCACTTAGATTGGGACAAGTGGAGATTCCCTGTGGTCTTACTTGTATTTCCTGGTGGCCAATGACCTTGGTACACTCTGTTTCTCCTTTTGGGTGGAATGACTTTTTAATGGCTTTCTCCTCTTTCCCATTGTCCTTCGCTATTGAGCTTTGAGAGTTCAGCATGTCCGTTAAGTCTTTCACTGATACATGGTTTGCTAACGTTTTTCTCTCTGTCCTTAGCTTGTCTTTTCATCCTCTTAATAGTCTTTAACTTAAACTAATTTCTTTAACTAACTTCAGTTATTTCCACTGCAGCTAATGAGACTGCAGGAATTTCCAGGGCATAAATGTGAGGTGTTTGTCTGGCTGGTCATCCTTCCAGCACGGTTTCCCTGGTAACCTGGTTCCCATGAGCTCAATTGATTCAAGGTAGGTGCTCGTGTCTCAAGTTCAACTGCAGTTGCTTTCTCCAGGAGGCTTGACCTGGCAGAAGGACATGTCAGACAGAAGGATGTTGGTACAGCTCAGCATCAGAAGTTCCCCTAGCATGAGGCACACCTGCCTTCACTCTTGAGAGACTGTGATCCTGAGACACTAGCTGGGAGCTAGCTGGGTGCTTGAAGAGAACAAAGGTGACTGCACCAGATTCAGACCTAGGCAAGGGCTGTAAGGCTAGGAGGTAGAAATATTCTGTGCTTTTCTCCAGAAGCCCTGTAGGGACTACCATGGGTCTCTTTCCCATCTGTTGATCATGCTAGTGCTGTCAACGGCCAATGGCCACATGCCTTTTCGAAGGTGTGCAGGGAGCATAGCCCTAAGACCTTGTCAGGGCCGAGGAGACCCAAAGGGTCCTGACACTTTAAATCTGAGCCTTCATCTCTGCATGGTGAAAGTAAGGTGGGCTTTTGTCACCTATGAAGGTATCTAGCTGTGATGGCCTAATCTCAAAATCAGCTCTCCTATCCTTAGCATGAATGTGTGCACCAGGGACAGTGTACAACTGTGCCTCCCTATGATGCTGGATATACACTCTCCTTCTGACCATGACTATTGGCTCTGTCTTAGTTAGGGTTCTACTGCTGTGAGCAGACACCATTATCAAGGCAACTCATAAGAACAACATTTAACTGGGGCTGGCTTACAGGTTTAGAGGTTCAGTCCAGTATCATCAAGGTGGGGACATGGCAGCATCCAGGCAGGTAGAGCTTAGAGTTCAACATTTTTATCTGAAGGCTGCTAGCAGAATACTGGCTTCCCAGGCAGCAAGGATGAGGGTCTTAAAGCCCACACCCACCCAGAGTGACAAACCTACTCCAACCAGGCCACACCTACTCCAACAGGGCCACACCTTCTAATAGTGACACTCCCTGGGCTGAACATATACGAACCATCACAGCCTCCAGTGACAGGGTGCCAGGAAGAATCAGGAATCAGAAGGGTAATGTGTCTTATCACAGTGAGGGAGGCCAGTTGTCTTCTGTAAGCAATTTAATTTTCATTATATTTAAATTTCTATTTCTGCCTGTGGGTTTGTGCATGCCACATTGTATGTGTAGAAGTCATAGTACAAGATGGTTTTCCCCTTCTACCCTGTGGGTCTCGGGGATCAAACCCAGATGGCAAGCACCTTTGCCTGCTGGACCATCCTGCCAGCCTTATTTTTAACAACTTTGGAACAGAAGCTCAGAATCCACATGCAGCACTGGGTGGGTTTGTAAAATGGTGCAGCTGCTTTGGAAAAGGTCACGGATCCCCCAAAAGATTAAGAATGGGAACATCACACGACACCGCAGTGTCATGACGATTACAACAAGGTTTCTTGGAAGAGCCAAGGGGTGGGAACAGCCCAAATGTCCATCTGATGATGTGTGGTTCATGTGAAGATGAATGTTGTTCTTTCATATGCAGGCATGGGCTACTGCCATGTGGCCTAAGTCTCCAAGACATGAGGTTGTATGACAGAAAGCAGAAGCAGAATGTCGCACATCAGGGCTGGGAGACAGTTTAGTGGGTAAGGGAACTTGCTCTGTAAGCAGCCAGGCATTGCAGTAATTGCCTGGAGCCCCAGCACTGGGGAGCAGAGACAGGCAGATCCTGAGAGTTCCCTGGCAGTCAGCTCAGTTGAAATGGTTAACTTCTGATCCCATGAAAGGCCCTGCCCCAAGACGGTAAGAAAGCGATGGAAGACATCCAACATCCTGTTTTGGCCTCAGCATGTATATTACACGCATAACACACTTATACATCATAGTTACACAAAGTGGGCCATACATCCAGATAGTCTACAGACACAGAGCATACAAATCTGCACTCACAGAAACAGAGCCATCACACCAGCCCCAGCTATGAGAACACCCCCTTACCCCTTCCAGCTTTTAGAGGCACAGCAAGAAGATGCTACTGCAGGGTGCAAGAATCTTTAGTGTTGCCTGTGCCCTGAACTACTTGCCACCTGACTCTAAGTGCCCTTGGGGGTTGGAGGTGAGGTGGCACAGAGTCAATGACACAGACTCCAGGAGCATGTGAGAAAGGCCACAGCAAGCTCATCTGAGTGCTGCTGCAAGCTCCTTTAATACCCTCCATCCTCCACCCATTGGTCCTAAGAAAGCATCTCTTCTAAACAGCAGTTCCTGATTGGCCAGCGTTGTCTGCATCAGCAATCCTTGGTCTCTCAGGCAGTCCTCAATTAGGTCCTCCTGCAGGAGATGCTTTTGTGGCTTTGCTTTTGTGGCTGTGCACCCCTGGCTTTTACACAGAGGCAACTCCACCGTTCCTGCTACACTCCAGATCTAGAGTTCACCAAGTCTGCACACCCCACAGCTAGGACTTCCCAGGCTCCATGACCGTGAGGAGTGAATTCCTCTTCTTTGTATCTCTGTGTCCTCTGCAGAAGAGAAAGGAGAGCCCCTCTGTCTATGAGAAAGGTCAACCTGGGGCACTATCCACTAGGGTCCTGAAATTTTTCACTGACTTGATTGATTCCCTCACCAGCCCAGTTCACCGAGGCCTTAGCCACACGCCCGTGAACTTTAGACAGGCCCTGGAGAGAAGAGTCAATCAGGTCCTCTGTACTCACTTGTGAACAGTCACCTTCAGCATTAGGTTTGAGCCAGGGAGGAAGGGCTGTGGACAATCTCACCATCCCTCCAGGCCCTTGCCCTGCTGCCCTCCCAGTGGCTTCTCAGGAGAATCACCATCAGTGGTGTTAGGAGATTAGAGATTTTCATAGTTTTCCTACAAAGGCAGGTTGTATATATACCTGTCCTCAGGGCTAAGCAAAAGATGCAGATGGCCAGAGAGACTCTGCTGTGAGCCCTAAGCACAAATCCTTCCTCCCTGGGCAAAACCATGGTGTGGGGTCCTCTACAGCGTTGCCAAGTGGCACAAAAGGACACGTGCCAGAAACAAAGGGCCCAGGGAGTGGATGGCAGCAACAATGCGGGAGCAGCCTCCCACTTGGCAGAGAAGAAAAACAAATGTGCCTGAGAGCATGCGGGGCATTCTGACATACAGCCTCACCCCTCCTACATCCTGTCCTTGGTCTGTGTGCCGCCATGCAGCCTGGCATTCATAAGGAGCCGCTGCACAGTGCTAATCCTACGGGTACACTCGCCAACCCAGCAGAAACACATGCTGAGGCTCGAACTATGGAGGAAGGAGCCAAAGGACCAACCTACTGTATGGCTGCCAATACTCCAGCCAGTGTAACCTGCAGGGCCCCACCTCCAGGCTGGATTCATGGAGAGGGCCCAGAGGCCACGCATTGCTCAGTGTTTTGGTGGTACCCTTATTTGGATGCACTTAGAAAGACATTTAAATGAGGATATAGACCTTATATGTTGTAGCACAAGCAGCCCTAAGCTGTCTGGGTGGTGGCATATGCATAGTTAAGTCCAGTTGGGCTCAGAAAAGGCTGGAAGACTTGTGTGTTAGTAGCCAGCATGGTTGTAGAGACCACAGAGATCCTGCCTACTGGGGTGTGCTAAGGTCAATTCTCACCCCAGTTAGGCTCTCACCCCTGAGCATGCACGGTTCTGGCAATGTGTCCCTCATCAGTGTCCTTGGAGTAGAAATCAGTAGGACTCTATGGAGTTGTGTGAAAGTGTCTAAATGCATACATGTGAGATTATGTGCAGGTGTCTGAGTCCACACATATGAAGATGTGAAGGTGCCTGAGTGCATGTGCGAGCATGAGTACATGTGTGTAAATGCACGTGTAAGCAGGGGTGTGTAAGCATGTAAGCATGCAGATGCCACTGTGCATGAATGTTGGTGCATGAGTGTTCACACAAACCCTAGCAGACCCTTTATCCTCTTCTCTACCTCTCTTTAGGGCATAGCAGACACATCTTGGAAAAGGGCAGTATTGACAAGGATCAAAGTGTCCCATGTATTCTCAGGAAGTGAAATCTATATGGTTAATACATAAATGGGACTCCAGGCTCCTTGGAAGACAAGCAGACAAACCTTTTTATGCCTGAGAGCCCCACTGATGTGCACTGGAAGGAGAAGGCATTTGTTACCCATCGTCACATGGCAGGGTCATATACTCTTCAACAAAGGGCAGAACCGAACGAAGCATTGCTTGATATAAATTAGGCTTAACTACCAGGTACATCTCTAAACTCTGGTTGCTATTCACATCGTAGCACAGAGGAGCCTGTGAAGCTTGTGGGTGGAGATGCTGCACGATGGTGTCTCCAGCATCAGCATTGATCCACTGGAGTGCTTCTCTAGGGACTGGAGGGGGCTTTCTGAGGCCAGCCATTCCTGCCCCGAGCATGCGGTCTACATGGGACCAGCCACAGGCTAGGCTTGGTTTCCCTTCCTGCTTTGATCTCTAACCAGACCCTCTTCCTGTAGTGCTAAACAAATTGCTTTCTTGATGCCAGTAAACATCTTTGTAAAGAATGGTATTGAGCCCCAGGAGGGAAAGTGCCACAAAAACATACCTGCTCTCCAAGTACACCCAGACAGCTGTGGCCTTGACCACTAACCCTGAGATTTGAGTCTGAGAATGTCATGCAAGGCTTTAGTTATCCCAAAGTAAGCGCACATCTGGGAGCTATGGTGCTTACGACTGTGGTGGTCTTTGCCCCTTGTGTAGCTCCAGGCATACCTTGTCCCAGCTTCTGTTCATGGTTAACACCTTTAAATACTGTTGTGTGATACCTACTTTGCATGTTTTGTAATACAACAGCCGCTGGGTTTGTTTTCCCAAAATAAAGATGGAGGAATGAAGATACAGAGGAACCTTGAAAGTACAGCCTGCAACCTCTACCTGCTGGTACAGGTTCTGTCATAGCTGAGCTGCTGTGACCTGCAGCTAGCCTCTCTTGCTGTATAGGCAGGAGGAGTTCCTGAGTCCTGTCTCCTGCTGGCTGGCCTCTGCTCACCCTGAGCATCCGGGAGGGAGGATGAGGGTGATAACAAGCTTGTATGGGAGGAGGGGTCCTCAATTTGCATTTCAATGGTTTCTCATTAATCCACCTGCATGCACATGAGTGTGAGCTTGTGCGCATGAGTACACTCACTCACACACACACACACACACACACACACACACACGAACACATACACTCCATTTCTATGCTGTGCAAGGCATAATTTCAGCAGCTTCAGAAATAAAAGGGGACAAAGGGTATTGTTCTTCCCAATCTACAGATGTTTACTCTGCCCCCCTCTATTTCCACTTCTGTCTAGTCAGTGACGACATAAACACGGCGTGTCTCCTCGGTGTCTCCAAAGGGCTTTGTTTTCTGGGACAGGAGCCTATTATGATGTCACGCGGCGGGACAGTAATGACGCCCCCGTGAGACAATGGGGAGACCTATTGTGAGGCAGGCAAAGGAGGAGGCTGTGAAGAAGGAGGGGGGAGCAGGGTCTTTTGGAGGAGAAAGAAAGAAAGGCTGGGGGTGGGCAAAATAGTCCACTGACCACATGCTTGGTGGCAGGGGGTTATTGAGGGAGGAGGTGGGCTGAAAGACAGGGCATCAGCAGCCTTTGGCTCCTCCTCTTGAGACAGGGTGTCAGGTGGGGATTCGTGCTGCACAGCTGCTCTGGGCACCCCGGGAATCCACTCAGCAGGTGGGGTGGCGATGGGGCTGGGTGAAGACCTACAGCAGCCGCATAGGCAGGCATGTGGCAGTCTTTTGTGGAGACTTTGAGGAGATTCCAGGATGATCGTAATAAGAGATCTTTTCTTTGTGGGTGCAGAAACAATCTGAAAAGAAAAAGAAAAAAAGAAAAAAGAAAAAAGAAAGAAAGAAAAGAACTTCCGCATCAGACCAAAGCCTTGCAAGAGGAAGATGGCCACATGCTGTGTGGTACAGAATAGGGTATGGATTAGCTCCCACCACAAGCCAGAGAGAGGAGGCACCAGTCAGCAGGAAGAACAAGGAAAAAGAGAAGATGGAGAATCAGGCAGCTGGGTAGAGACTTACAGAGACCCAAAATAACCTGCAGCACTAGGGCAGAAATCCGAGGGTTTGATTTTTTTTTTTTTTCATCTGAGAGCATATACAGAAAGCAATGAAGAAAAAAAAAAAAAAGAATCGGGAATACCATTTACAATGTCATTCAGATATAAAGCACAGAGCTAATACAACAAACAGCACATCAGTGGAAAATACCAGCAGACCACCCCCCCCCCAAAAAGCAGCAAAAAAAGCTGGGTATAAAGGGGAGAGATTATACTGTGTCCAGAGTTAACTGTAGATGGAAATCAATAGCAAAAGCCCAATGGGTAAAGATATAATTGGGGAACAGGTTTATGATGGCTATTCTTGATTTTACAATCTAGGGCACACCTGAGAGAGATATTCTGTCTGGTCTGAAGTGGGTGAATCCCGTTCTAGTCCAGACCTTTGAGATAAGAAGATATAGCTGGGGCTGGTGGGTAGACATAGATGGCTTAGTGGGTAAAGAGCACCCGACTGCTCTTCCGAAGGTCCGGAGTTCAAATCCCAGCAACCACATGGTGGCTCATAACCATCCGTAACAAGATCTGACTCCCTCTTCTGGAGTGTATGAAGACAGCTACAGTGTACTTACATATAATAAATAAATAAATAAATAAATAAATAAATAAATAAATAAATAAAAGAAGACATAGCTGATTCAGATCTTGAGTCGGGAAGACACACCTTTAATCTGGGCCACACCTTCAGCTGGAAGCCTATGTAAAGACATGGAAAAAGCAGCTTCTGCTATTTGCCTGCTTGCCCTTGCCTTGCTGACAAGCCCATTCCTTCACTCACATTGAAGCCTACCTCTTCTGGATTCCCAGCTTCTGCTTTTTGCCTGCTTGCCCTTGCCTTGCTGACAAGCCCATTCCTTCACTCGCATTGAAGCCTACCTCTTCTGGATTCCAGTGTGCACAGAAGATCAACAACTACTAGATTCCTGAACTTTCTCTTCACAGCTAGCGATTGTTGGATTAGTTGGACTGCAGCCTGTAAATCATTCTAATAAATTGTCCTTATATCTATTTACTAGAATATTATATACACATTCATTTCATATACATATTTATTAATCCTGACTAATGCAGGGAAGTAAGATATATAGAGGAGACAGATACGTTTGAAAACCTATTTTTAAGTGATTATTACACTGTGGAGAGTAGCTGGACATCCTGGAGGGCCAGATGAATATTCACACCAGTGGGTGAGCAGAGATGCTATGAAGGCATAGTGATTGAGAATCTAAGGGCCCCTGAGGGTGGATTAGACAAGTAGAAATAGAGAGGGACATTCAGGTGATCAGGAGTATGCCCAAGAACCTGGAGGAGGACCCAAAGCCCCCATACTATAGGCTCAGAGGAGAGGGTGGACTCCACTGTGTTGGTCCCATGTGGGAAACAAGTTAAACTGACATATTCAACCCCCACCCCAATCCTCTTTAGGGATTTGATTTAGCCAAATATGACAGTGAATTCAAAGCACCCAAAGATGATGTGGAAGGTCTTCTCATGTTGAGGAAGAGGGAGAGAGTGGCGGCCATGGTGAAGAGACTGGAGGAGTCATGGCTAAAGATGTCTCTAGAAGCAAACAACTAGATTTCAAAAACCTCAGGAGAGGGTGGGCATGGAGGTATATACGAGTGTTTCCAGCTACTAGAAAAGCTGAGGCACAAGGACTGTTTGAGTTCAGGGGTTTGATGCCTGGACAATAGAGCAAGACATTGTTTGGAAGAAGGAGGAAGAGGAAGAAAGAAAGAAGCTCACAGAGGTAGGATCCAGAACAGAAAGACCGGAAGTCAGGAAGGCGACACCATAGGAAACTAAGCAACGCTGAGGGCATGTCTCCTCAGAAGGAGTCAGCATGATGCTACCTCAGGGTGGAAGAACTCTGTCTTCAGAACCTGACACCTCACAAAATTAGGCCTGCTAACACTCCATTTTGCATGTGGGGGAGAGTTCACAGGCCTAGTGACATGAATCACAGGGCCCCCTCTCCTACCATAAGCGGCCCAGGCTACTGTAAGTAATTCCAATTAAATGCACTAACTCACTAAGCTGGGTGAAATTGCTTCCTGGGTTCTCACTGGTGTGCTATCTGGGGTTAATAGGTTTGTTCATGTGTGTGGTGGTTGAATAAAAACTGTCCCCGTAGGCTCCTATTTTGCACACTTCATCCTGTTGCTGGTGGCTTTTGAGGAGGTTACAGAACCTCCAGATAGTATGACTACTTTTTTTTTTAAATTCAGTGATCTTTTTGGCTGCAGTCATGAAGGTTCCTGTTCCCTTGTTTGGACTGGCTGAGTAATTGGGGACCTTAAACTGAAAGGCAGTTTTCTGCTCTACTTATTTGGGTGCACATGTGTTCAAAATGCACATAAATGTGAATGGCACCTATTAATGTAGGGCATGCACACGTGTGTGAGAAAGAGTTTGGAGGTGACAGACACTTGGGGGGGGGGCAAAGCCAGCTCATTTGGGGATGCTTCAGCCCTGGCCAGCAGGACCTCCCCGCTCTGACTTTCCTCTTGACTGATCTGAGCTAGCTGCTTCCATGTGTGATCCGTTTTTTCTTGACCCTAGAGGTCTTGGGACCCTTGACTCTTCTTAGCTTAATCTTTCTCCTCTCCATTCCCAAAGGCTCCACCTCAGACAGACATACTTGCCTGTGCCCTCCTCGAGTTGTTATCGTCCCTTCTCATGCGTGTGAGGATCAGTCTCCCAATGTGACCTTTCTGTTGTCCAATCTCACTTGAGGTTATGTGAGGTAGGGCAGCCATGAGACCTCTCAGCTGCTGTCGTCCTGAGCCAGCAGAGGGGATGGAGTGTGCTTCTGCCAGAAAACAAAACAAAACAAAACAAAACAAAACAAAACAAAACAAAACAAAACACCCCTCCCCTCTCCAGCCTCCCCATACCTCAGCCCTGACCGAGGGTGGATGCTCTGAGGACTGTTTTGGCTGACAGATGATTTACAGGTGTCTAGCCGGCAGAAGCTGCTCCCACTTCATGCATTTCTATCGGCTAATTTAACTCCACAGCACAGCTGATCATGGAAGGAAATGGCTGCACCATAAATCTCAGCCAGGTTTTTATCTGTTTTGAAATTTGTCTGCTTCATGTCGCCTCCATTAACACACAGCACCAGGCTTCTACTCCCCTCATCTGGACTAGGCCTCTCATCTGATGCTCCACACACACGAATATCACACATGTGGAAACGACGTGTCCTCTGCAATGCTCATGAGCCCAGAGCACACTATGCACATGCTCACACATGATCGATGTAGCACAGTGTATGCTGCTCAGGTTCTGGGCACACAGAGCCAGACCCTGTCCTCATCTCTGGTTCACTCTCTAGTGCTAAGGATCTGAGGTGAAACACTCAAGCGGACGTGCTGTGTTAACCATGTCAGCCCTGGCTGCCATTCCCAGCACAGTGGCTGAGGATCAACAGCTTCCTATGCAGTGGCAAGCTGAGCAATGAGCAGTGGACATACTTCCCAGGACAACATTGCTTTATAAAGGTGGTCAACTGGTGGGTAGATGCTCCAGTGTGACTTGTTAGAAGCAACGGGTTTACTGCAGGAGTTTGATTTGGGGGTTTGGGCTCTAAAGCAGGTGAACCTGTTGGGGTCATGGTCTCATCATCTGTGTTAGATTGGGAAAGGCATGTGTGGAGGGGGTGTGATCACAGCTCTCAGCTCTATGTAGAGAGGCCCGAATACCCTTCTCTGCCCCATTACATCATAAACTTACAATGATCCCCGTATCCCTGCCACAGTGACAGTCATCAGTCTCCAAATGCATTTCATAGGGAGGACAAATATGCCTCAGCTGCCTTTTTACTGAACAATGGGATTCCTGCTGTGGTGCAGCATTAAGGCCCCTGAAAACACACAGAACCACGAGGTAAGACTTCTGTGGGGATGTGTGCACATTAATGTATCCAAACACACATGACTGGTATATGATGTGTCTGCATAGAACACACTGATCAGACAAATGTGTGTATGTACATGTGGGTACATACAGTGGGTACATATATACATGTGTAGGTGTACACACACACACACACACACACACACATATATATATATGCATGTGTATAGTGCATGTGCACATGTGTATATATGCATGCATTCACATGACATTTCCTATCTATGGTTGTATGAGCATAAGACAGGTGTTTTCTACTACTTGAGGACTTTCTAAAATTAATTAATTAATAAAATAAATAAATAAATGGTTAGTAAGCATAACCATTAAATTGCAGCAGCATGGATGCTGCTGGAGTCTGTGAGGTAGGTGAGGAATAATAGCCCTAGGTATGGCCTGAGCATTGAGCCCTAAGCAGCAGGATGCTTACAGTGTCCTTATAAAAGAGTTTAGCCAGGGGGTAGTGGCACACACCATTAATTGCAGCCCTTGGAAGTAGAGGCAGGCAGATCTCTATGAATCTAAACACACACACACACACACACACACACACACACACACACAGAGAGAGAGAGAGAGAGAGAGAGAGAGAGAGAGAGAGAGAGAGATTAACTGAGTTTGTAAATAGGAGGCAGAGAGGATACTAGAAATGGTGTGAGCCTTTTGAAACATCAAAACCTCAGTGGCACACCTCCTCCAATAAGGCCATGCCTCCTAATCCTTTCCAAACAGTTCTGCCAACTGGAGACCAAGTAGTCAAACGTGAGTCTATGTGGACCATTCTCATTGAAACTACCACATATCTCAAATAACAGCTATCAAGAAACGGGGAACATGCTGCTGTCCTCCCATGCCCCATTGTGAAGATGTGGCGAGGCTAAACCCTGTAGAAGGGAGAGGATCGATAGCATACTGTGTGACCGTCCCTACACTCTCCTGCAGAATTCAGCTGTTTCATACCTAGACACTGATACGCAAGCCTGGCTCCAGGTGCCACACATGCAGAGCAGGCAACAGTCAGGAGAAAACATTGGCCACTTGCCAGGGGGCTCCGAGCCACTCCAATATCTGTCCTTGCTCAGTGAGAACTGTAAACGTGTGATTGACTCACAAGCCTGTCCAAGACCCCATTAAAGCTAGACCTGGAGCTGTCCAGAGGCCAGTGGTCTAAATCATGGTTGCACTATCTATCTTCCTGCCTGGGTCTGCTGTGCCATGGGGCACTCACCTGTCCCCACACATTCCCTGACCATCTATCTGCTCAAGATATTCCCAGAGGCAAGAAGAGGCCCCAGTGGAAACTGCAGATGATGAACACATACATCTAAGTACCAGTGACAGAGATATGCTTGAGGGATGGTTGATGGGTTTGAAGAGTCTTAAATGGAAGTCATACCGAAGCATAATGCCCCTCATGCAGCTAAAAGCCACAGAGAAACTTAAGTGTTGGGCTAACTAGCCACTCTCAAGAGCACTAGCTTCTGCAGGTCTTGAAGTCATGGTGCCATTTCTGCCATTGAAGGAATGACCTTGATCCAGACTGGGGTCCTCAAGGTGAGAGCAGACAGGAGTCCAGCTGGTCAGGGGCTAAGAGAGAAGTCTTGTGAGTCCTTAGGCATAGGGCCAGGCAATTCTCTCTGGTGGCTCAGCTTCCCCTGTGACAGCACAGGTGTACATGGATGCCAGTGATTGAGAGGTGGCAGGAAGAGAGGATAGGTTGGCCAGTGCTGAGCCAGTATAGAAAGTCCCAGGCCTCCTTGGCCAGCCCAGGCTGAGGGATCAATTCTCTAGCAGGTGGCTGCATCAGGAAAAGCAGAAAACTGAGTATCACCAAGACAGAGTTGTTAGTGGACATCTTGAAGTCAGAGCAGCAAAAGCCACATATGTGAAGGAAAGGCCCACCCTGCAGGGGGGTGGGGAGTGAGGCCTAGACTCCAGCATGTGTGATCCCGCTCAGGGAGCTGAACCCACATTGCAGCCCCTCAGGAAGAAGGGTAGAGCAGGAGTAAGAAGTCCGGCCAGCCTAGCCTGGACATATAGCCAAGCTGTCTTAGGCTCTGCCCCATAAGGCTCTCCCTTTTGTGTTCCTGGGCATCAGATCCCAGTCCAGCAGTTGCTTATACCTTTCACAGCTTCAGGGAGATCAGCACCTTCTTCCATCATCCGTGAGTAGGGGGAGAGGTTCTCAGCGTGGGATCCCAACAAAGGGTACATAATATAGGCTTACTGCAGTATCTTGCCTGATGTTCAGAAGTTCTCTGCAGAGCCCCACCTCTGTGCTCATCACCCATCAGACCCTTGTGCTCTAACAGTCAAGGGCCCTGCCAACCTGGAGGTTGCAGTAGTAACAGTCAGAAGGATCTGATCCTGGTCTGGTGAGTTGCTACACTAGGTGCTTCTGCAGCAGAGCAACGGGGTTCCATTAGCCACCTTAGCCTGTGCTCGGCGCACTTCGGTGGAAGAGCTGATAATGAGGCCAGCAAAGGGTGGCCTGTCTCATCAGCTCTAGCCATCTGAGGCTGCCAGGGAGGAGAGAGTGTGGAGATTGCTTCTTTTTAATTACTCTGTTAATTGACATAAAACAAAAGGGACGCAGATTAGTTGCATGCAATTAGCAAATTAATTCTCGGCAATTACAGGCTTAATAATGGAATGGTTTCTCGGTCACATGTTGGCCTCTGTGGCTTATTGATGGAGTCTTTCTGAGGGAAAGATTTATGAAGGTGTGAGCATCAGGACCCTGGCAGAGGCAGGAACAGGTCCTGCTGAGGTGTCTGTGAATGCAACAGTTTCATGCCATGGCAGGGAAGTGGCCTCACGTGGCAGATCTGTGCTGCTCTGGCTGTTCCAGAGTCTCCTGTGTCTGCCTCTCCTAGTTCCGATTTTGTCCCTGTTGTGAACCTGGCAGCACCCCCAGCAGTCCTGTTCTTGTTCAAGACAATGGGAGCCAGTGGTCGGTTGGTCAGCATGTCACTCAGCTTGTGAGTATGTGCGGTGGTGCATTTATGGATGTGTGTATGCTTTCCATTGTGTAAAGTATATGTACATATATGTATATGTATTTGGACAAGCAGAAGTAGTTCGGCCTAGAGTTCCTCCTCCTGGAAGAATGCTCTGAGTACCCAGAGTCTATCTGCCAGGTGTAGCTCAGGTGAGGTGAGCCATGGAGAGAGGTGACAAGGATGAGCTCTCCTCACAGAGACAAAGGCACTGGTGGAGCAGTTTGACAGGACCAAGACTCAGACCTCAGGGGAGATGTACATCGAATGTCAGACTCCTTACTAAAAGGAGAAGTAAGATGCCTTCCCCAGGTTGCAGTGGCATGAGGGGTTGGCCGTCTGAGTCTAGCTCATCAGTTGTTCCATGTGTAGCAGGTACAGGTAATAAATGCAGAGTGCTTGCTGGCTTCTCTCTACCTCAGAGCTTTCCAGAGTCTTGGGGTTGGGGATGGGGCAGTGTAGGTGTTCGTTCTCCTGTCATGTGTGATGAACTTGGATCTAGGCCTTCTCCATGGCAGCTGGGTTAGACAGTGTCCTCCAAGACTTCTGGCTTTCCTGGAGCTTAGCGCATGACCTTATTCAGAAATACTGTCATTGTAGATTTGATTTGCTAAAATGATGTCGAACGGAACAGGTCAGGTCCAGCATAACTGAAGTCTTCATAGGAAGAGAGCAGCATCACATACAGTGGGCAAAGACAGAGGAGGATGTTATAATGGCTGAGGTACACTTGGGCCACCAAAACTTAGAAAAGGCCAGAAGGGCCTCCTTTGGTAACTACCATGGGGGCATGGCCCTAGTCACACCTGGATGCCAAAGGCTTACTACCAATTTTATTAAAAACTTAGTTTGTGTTGTTTTAAATCCCTAGTTTATTTTGTTTTTTAAATTTTATTTATTTATTTGTTTATTTATTTATTTAATTTTGTTTTCCGAGACAGGGTTTCTCTGTGTAGCCCTGGCTGTCCTGAAACTCACTCTGTAGACCAGNCTGGCCTTGAACTCAGAAATCCGTCTGCCTCTGCCTCCCAAGTGTTTGTTGTGTTTTATTCCAGAAGCCTCAAGAGACTCGTGTAGGTGCACCTAGTCATTTGTACATTCACCACGTGTTCTTTAGCAGAGGCTGAGTTTTCTGACAAGTGCCTAACTTACCAACAGGGAGGCCCTTAGTCTGGGATGTCCCTCCTCTGCCTCCACTGGAGTTATCAGCCACTGTAAGGCCTTTGCAAAACACGGAGTGCCATCTATAATCTATAATCTACACACAAGTATCGTGTCAGTTGGCCAGAGGCGAACCTAATCACCAAGCCTTGTGCTGGGAGCAGAGAAAGCCAAGCATTCTCTATGGATTGGGCAAAGTGCCCAACTGGGGAACCAAACAATTTACGGGTCTATTTTTCTCTTTTCACTTTCAATTCCTGCGACATCCAGGAGAGCTGGGATGCTAGAAGGATAAAAGAAGTGTGATTATTTTCAGCCTCTATAAGCAACAAAGTTTCTCATTAGTTTCTATGCCAGAATAGGGCTGTCTCCGGGACCCAGGTATAGCAACAAAGTTTCTCATTAGCTTCTATGCCAGAATAGGGCTGTCTCCAGGACCCAGGTATAGCAACAAAGTTTCTCATTAGCTTCTATGCCAGCATAGGGCTGTCTCCAGGACCCAGGTAGGAAATAGGACAGATGGTGTCCCAGTCATGAGTGAACCAAGCACTTGGAGCAAATTTCATGCAAGACTCTACCAAATCTCTAATCTTCTAAGAGGGAAGAAACCCCATCCTTTTTTCAGGAAGCTGAGACTGAGGAGCACCGCATGACTCATAGCAAAGTGATCTGGGGCCTGTTTGTGTGAGGCAGAGTTCTTCTGAGAATATAAAGCAGACATGCTGACCTGTAAAGCTATACTTATCACAGCTTTCTGTAATCCACTCCATCTGCAATCCCAGGGTCCCCTTAAACAGCCAGTCTCCAGAGCAGAGTGCCTAGAGGCTCCAGAGACCACTGTGGCTCTATCCGAGGTGCTGACTCTTTCATCACAGCCAGGAGGAAGTGCAGATTCCACCCGTTTTGGGGATTTGAACTTCAAACACTCAGCCTATGCAGCCACTTGACCCTCACAGGTGGGCCCCAGTGGGTGGTCAGTCGTACCACGAAGAACTGGTGAGGCTTATCTTTCCCGGTGGAATATTCATTTTATTTAGTAGAATGAAAAGTAAATTTATAGCAGGCTAAAAGTTGAGGTGTTACTGAGCCCTGCATAACTTCAGACTCTACACACACACACACACACACACACACACTCACACACTCACACATGCACACTCATGCACATGTATGCATGCAAACAAACTGCAAACTTGGTCCCCAATCCTATGGAGCTCAAAGTCTGGAAGAAGAGGCTGCCCAAACCTCAATGACCATGTTACTATACTTGCCTTGAGAACCACTAGGGAACATGTCTGTATTACAATTCAGGTTGGGCCCCCAAAGCTTTCCCCAGTAGATGCCACTCAAGCTGAAGGTGCAGCTTGATTGGAAGCAGCTGATGAATTTTTTTCCTGAGACACTGTGTTCAGCACCAACTAAAGTCATGGGGGCAGGAAAAGAGCAGAAAGCCAGAGAGCCGGATTCTTCTACACCTACACTAGCTCCTCTGAGAACTCACCACAGGTTCCTTGAGAGGAATAAGAGCCTCTGTCCTGGTAACTGCACTGATGTGTGTACACGTGCCTTTAAACTGTTAGTGTTAAGAAATGCTGAAGCTGATTTGCATCTACGTGGAGTGGATGTGCTGGCCTGACTCTGTTCCCCAATCTAAATACCTCTCAAGTCCCAGCTGATGCCCACTGACTCTACTGTGCCTGAGGCATAGGGCAACAAACCTCGTTTAGGGCAGGGCCACTGAAAGGTTCCAGCCTTCCCTCATAAGTAACACTGACTTACTTGACTCCCATGGCCCTCCATCTTCTGTCTCCTTCCCTTACATTATGTCCTATTTCCTAAAGCAAACCTTGCATGAATGGTGGCTTGGGCTCAGAGTATGATTCTGGAGCCCCAGCCAGGGTGAGTGCTAAGCCATAGGCCAGTTACCTTCAGGAGCACTGGAAGCCTAGCTCCACCAGCTGGCCAAGTTCATTCCCAATTCTGATTCTAAAGACACTCACTGTGCCCTTGAGGACTGAAGCCTCATTAGACTTCATTCAGGAAGCAATTTTATGTCTCTAAGCACCATTATCCTCTTGCCTAAATAAAAACATCTCAGAGGTCATCCTGACACCTTACTCTAACTGTGGAGAGGGAGAGAAAATAAAAGCCCAGTGGAAATAAATGAGGGTATTCACCTCAAGGTGCAGCATCAGCTAGCGAGATGGATCAGTGGGTAAAGGCATCTGTCACCAGGCCTGATAACCTGACTTCAGTCTCCAGAACCTACGCAGTGAAAGGAGAGGACTCATTCCCTCACATTGTCCTCTGACCTTTGCATGTACACTGTGGATGTATGCACGTGTGTGCGCACACATGTGTGTAGGCACACACACACAAAACCAAAGTGAAAAACTGCAGTTTACCAATTACATTCACCTCTAGAGTTCCACTTTTTGTTGTTGAATTTCAAGTCAGGTTTTCTCTGTGTAGCCGTGGCTCTCCTAGAACTTGCTTTGTAGACCAGGTTGGCCTTGAACTCACAGAGATCCACTTGCCTCTGCCTCCCAAGTGCTGGGATTAAAGTCGTGTGCATCCCCACCACCTAACCAGATTTCCACTTCTTATGCCATTAAAAAAATTTTTCTTTTCTTTCAATTTTTTATTTTTTGAAATTAAAGTATAATTACATCATTTCTCCCCTTCCCTTTCCTCCCTTTAACCCCTCCCATGTCCCCTTCTTGCTAATCTCAATTTTATGGCCTTTCCCCTCCTAATTGTTGTTTTACACACACACACACACACACACACACACACACACACACCCCTAAATATGTAAATTCAACCTGCTCAGTCCATTTAATGTTATTTATATAAGTACAATTTCAGTTTATTTATATAAGTATACAATATCCAGTTGGTATTGGATAACCAGTTAAGGAGCTCAAAAGTACTAATTTTTAGAGAAGTCATAGTTTTCCTTATCATTAGTGTGTGTGTGTGTGTGTGTGTGTGTGTGTGTGTATGTGTGTGTGCATCGACCCTCTATGGGGTGAAAATGTGTTCATCTCCCCATCTCTCCAGGCAAAGTAAACAACACTGGCTTCTCTGGGTTCTGCAGCTTCCTTTCTCCTGAACACCCTCATCCTGACCTAGCTTGGCCAACCTATCCTTACATCCTGTGCCTCCTTCTCATGAATCTTCTGCTGTCACCCAGGTCCCTGACTGACCAACGAGACATTGGTGCTCAGGCAGAGGTTACAGAACTCAATGAACCTCAGCTGTGGCTTCTGCAGTGAGATGGAACAGAAAAGAAGGTGGGGGGCGGGAAAGGTGTGTATGTGGTGGGGGGAAACGAAGGCAGGATGAGAAAGTCACAGCATGGTGTACTTGCAGATACATAAATCTGATTTAAAACCCATCATCCACAATGAGAAGTTTACATGGGCAGAACTGAAGTTGTTGATGAAATAATACGTTTACGGAAAACATAGTGCGAGTGAGCCCCAAAGTACAAAAACCAATTGTGCCCTAGAGAGAAAGTCAGCAGCTGAAGCTCTGACCTCTCTTGCACACCCACACATGCACACGCACACCCACACCCACACGCACACATGCACACACCCATTCTTCTTAGTCAGGGTTTTTACAGGCAAAGCATGTATTCCAGCAAATGTTTGTGTTGTAGAATTTATTTAATCCCAATCTGGGGTTTCTACCTTGCCTTTGAGCATTTAGTTCCCGGATAAGTCTTAATCAGCACTAAAGCTGGGCAGATATTAAAATCTATTTCCTATCAATAACCCCAAGTTATTACTTACTATGTTTCATCTGGACTGATCTTAACTCCAATTGGCCAGGCTTCACAGCCATTTTTATTTATTTTTAACTCCTAACTCATAGCGACTTTCTCTACCTCCTTCACCTTCTGCTCCCCGATGTGGTCCTCCTCCAACCCAAACCCAGCAACCCCAAACCCACCTATATCTCTTCTGCTTAGCTACTGTCTGTCGGCGACATTATTTACCAATCAGAAATAACTGGAGGGCATACTCACATAGCTTGAGTCTTTGTGCAGACTCTCTCGTCTCTGGGGCAACCAGGTGTTAGCATTACAATAGACAGCAAAAGACCAAACCTCAACGTGTTTGTCAAACTTTTTAGGGGCAGAACATATTACCTTTAAGAGTAGTGAACATCTATAACCCAGCAGTCTGGAGGCAAGAGGATTACCTCATGCTCAAGGCCAGGCTGGCATATAGTGTAAGACAGTATCAAAAAAAAAAAAATGTGATTTATAGAAAAGTAAGAAGATAACCCAAATGATTTCATGTAGTTGGTATGATCTCGGTGACAAAACAAGACCAACAGCTGAAAGGCTGCTGGCAAATCAATCCCATCACCATATAAAAGATGCAGTGGTGAAGAGGGACAAGAGATATGGTGGTGAGGACGGATGAGGGCTGGCTCAGCTTCAGACAGTCTCTGCTGTGAGCTCAAAGAGCTGCAAGGAATAAGCCATTGTATTTGTGACTTTCTAATGCTGTGATAAAACACCACCACCAAGGCACCTTACAGAAGAAAGCATTTATTTGGGCTTATGGCTCCAGAGGATTAGAGTCTGTGATGGCTGAATAAAGGTTTGACAGCAGGAACTTCTGAGAGCTCACATCGTGAACTGCAAGCAGGAAACAGAGAGCACACTGGGAGTGACATGAGTCTCAAAGCACAGCCCTGACACACCTTCTCCAACAAGGCCACGCCTCACAATCCTTCCCAAACAGTTCCACAGGCTGGGGACCAAGCATTCAAACATGCGAGACTAAGGAGGCCATTCTCACCAAAATCACACGGCCACGTTGTCATTTCAGGAAGACAGAAGATGTAGCCCCAAAACACAGCATCCTCCTGAAGTGAAAATTTCTGGTTTCACTAACAGCTCAGTTGTGTCATGCGATGTTTTTCTGGAAACTGTCTTGTGAGAAGATGTTTTGTTGAAGTAGACATGTGAGACGGTGTTTTGCTGAGAATAGACACATGGTGGTTTTCTGGAAGCTGTCTTGTGAGTGGACATATGATGTTTTGCTGGAGCAGGCACTTGAAAGGGAATGTGGTATTTGGAAAGAATATAAGTAGAACCCCACAGAGAGTGGAAGGATGCTCTTGAATTACCACCCCCTGCAATGCTTCACTGGTCTTTGCTTGTGTAACTTTGCGTAGAGAGAAACGTGCCAAAGAAAGTCTTGTGGTATTCCAGCCACTTCCGCTGACTTGGGGAGGAGCCTTTTGGTTTCTGCTGGATTGAGCCACTGCTACTGATTCATGTTTGGTGTTTGCTTTTGGACTGGACTGCTGATATCCTGACAATGAAGACTGGGGTCACTCACAAAGAACTACTTCTAAATGGGTCCACCACCCTCTTGTCCTATTACCCATCTTTCTCCCTACCTTTGGTCAGTGGGCTAGAAGGGAGATTGAAGCATTTAAGAACCTAAATCAAATAGGCTTCGAAAAACCTAAACCTGCATTCTTCAGGGCTGCATCCATATAAACCAAGAATACAATGCAAAAGTCCCAAACAAATGTGTTGATAGAATAATGTGTTTTGTAAGTCTTATAGATCAAGTTATGAAAATGCCCATCATTCACTTTTGTTTGGTTTGTCTTGAATGTCATAGCCAAAGTATCGAGAGGAGACAAAACAAATGGGAGCTGGCTCAGCCGTGAAGAACGCCTACTGCTCTTCAGAGAATCCACGTTCCCAGAAACCTTAAGGTACCAATTCCAGGGGGATCTGATGACCTCTACTGATGTCTATAGGCACCAGTCACCCATGTGGTGAACAGGTAAATGCAGCAAACAACTGTACAAATAAAATAAAATAAATAAATCTAAAAGCCTGGTTTGTTAGCGTTTTGTCTGCATGGATGTATGTATACTTGTCTGTGCCAAAACAAATTAGCCTTAAAAAAAAAAAAAAAAAAAAAAAAAAAAAAAAAAAAAAAACAGGACTAGGGATTGCGGAGGAACAGTTTTCTTACAGAAAACTTATAAACACATAGATAACCATGAAAACCAATCAGTTCAGCTAAGTTGATAGGTGTAGGATCCATAAACAAAAGTCAATACTATCCCTACTACCCACCAGTGACAAAACAGAAAAGCAATCCAAATATGCAATAAGAGAAAAAGCCCTGACAAGTCGCTCACAGAGGCTCTGATGAAAAGATCTGGTTGAAGTGTGAGCCTTGGGGTTAGTGGGATCTGACAGCACACCGCTCTCTGTGTTCCTCCTTGCCCAACGTGCCACACCCCCAACCAAACTCAACGACAGAGGCGGGTGAGTTAAGGACTTCTGTCTCACCAGTATGAAATGGGTTTCCTGCTCCCAGGTCCTCACTCCAGCTAAAATGCCACGGACACAAAACAGCCACCACACCAGAAGGATGAGAGGTGGTGGAGGGAAGCCCATGCCTCGCCTCCTGGCAGAGGGTTCTGAGACTTTACCAGCATCTCTAGCATATTGTGGTCAGGGCATTTCACTGAATTCCAATCCAGAACAGACAGGGCCTACAAAACTCAGAAAATCTTCTCTCAGACAGAGCTTGGAAGAGGGTGGTTAAGAGCAGTGCTACTTTTTGTTAATATCTACCCTATTCTAGAAAAAAATAGGGGGGGCAGAGCCTACTCCAAACCCCGCTGTCACAGTGGCCATTCCATCATTCAGACTCAGCAGGGGAAGTATTGTCAAGATGAGCAGAGAGCTTGTCTTTTGTCTCTTACCTGGTAGATGTAGATGGTTGTGGGAATCCCTTGCAGAGATGTTATGAAATGAGCTTCCTACAGAATACCAAAGAAATATATACAATGAACCTCTGTTAACCTCAATAATGCAAGGATCATTCAATGCTCAGATTTAATCAGTATAACAGACCACATTTATAAAATGTAGATCTTAAATTAAAAAAACAACAACAACAACAACAACAAAAAAAACCATAAGAATTACAAAGCACTTGACTATCCTAGGTGAGGGAGAGCCCCCAAACCTTGTCTGGGCAGCATGTTAGAGCTGGCCCTGGTGTTGTGGGCACGGGAGAGCTGGCTCCAAGTGACCTTTACTGGCTGCTACAAGCAGGAGAGCTGGCCCCACCCCTCACTTGGGCAAAGCAAGAGAACTGGCCCTGGTGGGGTGGGTGTGGGAGAGCCAGCTAGATGAACAACTCAGCTACCACTCCTATCTCCCATTTCAGGAGATCTGACTCCCTCTTTTGGTCTCCATAGGCATCAGGCATGGATGTGGTGTACAGATATGCATGCAGGCAAAGCATTCATATGCATAAAATAAATCTTTTTTTTTTTTTTTTTTTAATTTCAGGATGAAAACTCTGGGGAACATTCTAGCTGCATGCAAACTACAGCACAGAACAGTTGTGTTCCTGTGAACCGCTGAAGAACAGTTTGAGTAAAATTTAACCAAGGAGGGGCTTGGGAACGGGAAGCTGGTGAGGTGCTGCACAGCATGCTAGAGTTACCCTGGCCAAGGTACCACCAGGCACCAGGCACCAGTGTTCCAGTTCTTGGCTGTCTCTGGGGTGGGCAGACTGCCGTCTGGCTGCTGCAGGTCTCCACGGCCCATTGTGCAGCTGTGGAAGCCACAGTCAGCCTCACAGCCTAGGTCTGTCTGGCTCTCTCCTGCATTTGTGAGTTGTGGGCATGAAAGAACGGCTTAGGAAGGAGAGAGACCCTCAAGTCCCCGTGTTTCTTGAGACACTCCTACTAAGCCTGCAATTAAAGCCACCATGCTGTGGCATCTCAGAAAATGGAATTTGCATAATTTGAAATTTGAGGAAAATCTCTAAATACTTTAATTTTGATAGAAACCATTTCCACGGCTGACATGTGTCTACACCTATAATTTCAGCTGATAAATTGCTGTAATTTCTCCTCCATTTTATGTTCTTTCGAACATTAATTGTCACTTGCAGGGTAAGACGCGCTATGGAAAAGAAAGGAAGAGAAAAACTGCACAGCCAGAAGCATGGAGTGACTTTGTGGGTGATTACTCGGCTTGCAGATGCGAGCAGAGTCTGAACCCACCTGATACGTCGCTGTAGCCTGAGGCGAGTGTGAGCAAGTTCACCGTGTTCATCACATACCCATACACCCCCACACATGCCCAATGGCACACCCCCACACTCACATAAACACACTCAAACACACCCACACACTCTCATAGACACACACACTCAACTCACATAGATACACCCTTACACCCCACACACACTTCCATAGATACACTCACATACTCACACATTCACACATACACCCCCCACCTCTGTATACCACCATAGACATATCCATACGCTCCCTCACACTCCCACAGACACCCCCACATTTCTCCACCCACCCACAGAATAATCTTCTTATTCCCTCATCACCTATCCGTTGCTTAGCTGACAATTCTTCCCAAAGGTGGGAAAGGCTAGCAAAATGGCTTTGTCAAGGAGAAAGAAAGCAGGAAGGTAGTTTCCAGGGGTGTGAGAGGTGATAAAACACCTACCTCCTCAGGACTGGGCAGGACATTTATCGTGGAACATAGGATCATGCCAGGCTGGCTTGAGGCAGGTTAAGGCAGCTCCTGGCTACCGAAAGTTCTCGGGACGTGCCACCCAAAACCCATTCACTTAGCACTTTCAGGCCCCCCCTTTTCTGTTGACCCACTTTTCACCACAACCCCCCAGTTCTGCCCCTCCTCCCACAGGCCAAGCTCCTCCCCCTCCTTGAAGCGGAGCTGTTCTCACCAGGGGATGTCAGGAATCTCTGCTGCTGCTTTATACCATCCATCATTGTATTGAAAAACCACTCTGAAAACATCCCCTGCTGCAGATAGCAGGAATACAGCAGAATAAAGCCCCCCTCCCACGGACCTCCTCTTAGCCAGAGCCAAGCATACTAAAATTAAAGTCTAATCCTTTAGAGGATGCTGTGTCTTATATTGCCAAGGTCTTGAGCTGAGTACTGGCAGGACAAGAGCCGGTGACCAAGCAATCCACGAAGGAGCCTCCCCATCCTGACAGAGTTCCTCCTCTGCCACACTACCTCTGTCTCAGCCTTTCCCTCTCTGTCTTCCTTCTCAGTCCCACATCCAGGAGCTCAAAGTTGAGCGTCTGGGGTAGACCTTGCACAGGATAGGGCTGTCCCCTCCTGAGATGTCCCTCGCTCTATGGGTGCCTTCTCCATATGAGATTGTCAGTACCACTCCAATATACCCAATATACCGTGGTCCAAGGTGGTCCAGAGCCCAGTAGCCCCTGCGGATCTCCTGACATCTTGAGGAAGAGAGACACCCTGTCCCCTCTTCTGAGCCTACACCAGGTGTCGTGGCACACGGGGCCATGGCTTAGCAGATGGTACACAGACAGCTTCATCTATCCAGCCCCCACCTGCTCGACCTTGACACGGGAGAGAGGGATTGGAGCCGCCTGTGTGGAGCTTTTTATTTCACTGACCCACGTCCAACATACCTCTCCCATGCTGGGGCCTTGCTGGGTTTCTGAAGAGAAATGCATGAGAAATAGTCCAAGACAGGTTCCCCTCTCAGCCTTGTCCCTGAACTGGGTCCTCTTTCTTCTCTTGCCAGAAAGCTGGGAAGGGAAGCACCTCCTCTTTCCCTTCTCCCTTCCCTATTATTTTTCCCACTGTCCCTCCCTGGCACCTGGCCTTATCAAGCAGCCAGCACTGTGCAGGCAGCCATGCAAACACAGCTGTCACTCAGCCACATCCCTGACCTGTGAAGGGAGTGTCCCTTCTCATCTAGAAAATGACAAAAGGACTTTGTGTAGTGAATGAATTGAGGACCTTGAGGAGAAAATGACCCTGAAGTTGTCTGTGTCCCGCTGTGTCAAGCAAGAAAGCAATCAGAGAGGCTGAGTCCTGTAGAAAGATGGGGTCACTGCACTGCTGGCTCTGAGAGGCAGTGGGGTCCACATGACACTACTGCCCCCCTCTAGGGAAAGAGGAAGAAAACCAGCCTGTAGGGTATGGGATCCACCCTGGCCTACCCCTGTGTGTGTGTGTGTGTGTGTGTGTGTGTGTGTGTGCAGAGAGAAGGGGGTTTGCTGTGCAGGGGCTAAAGCTACAAGAACCTCCCCTTGGGACAGAAAGAGACGCTGAGGAACCCTTGTCCCTTCTGCTTAGGAGGCCACCAGACCTATCATGAATGGCTCTGCAGAACAGAGGGGTGACTGGCATTACCCGTTTGGTCCTTGTTGATTTCCTGTAACTTTTCTAAGCAACCCAATCCCGTCTACTGTTCCTGCAACTGAGGGGTCAGAAGCGGTCTCCTCAGAAAGGGCAAAAGTCCCTGTCTTCATAGCTCCTTCTCCTCCAGCTTCCACTATTAACAACCTCTGTGACCCCCTCTGGACACACCAGGAACCTCTGCTTGCATGAAGAACAGTCAGCACTGACTGTCCCCTTTGTCGTGACTATTGTCTTTGCCAGAGGGCTACATTCATGGGTTCCGGTGGACACTGAGACGCGGCCGTCTTTGAGGGAAACTCCTCTCTCTCTCAAGACCTTGGATCTGACCGTAGTCTCTCGACCTGCTTCGTGGTTGAAATACATACACAATGTGTCGTAGACCCAGTGTGAATTTTTATGTTAAGACTATCCCATTTACTGCAGAATCTCTTTCAGTATCCCTGCATGGCCTGATTTTAGTAGTCATGTCACTGTGCCCTCCACTTAAAGAGAGCTCAGGGTTGCCCATACAAAGGTAACCATCCAAGTTGGGAAGACGGAGACACAGTTTAACTCTAACTGCCTTTAGGATAAGCAGGTGGTCTGCAGCAGCCACAGATGGCAAGCTTGGAAGCGTGGCTTTTCAGTGACAACGGGAGCTAAAGGTCAGCTTGTGCTTTCTGTGGGTCTTTGGCTACTATGGTTTGGCCTAGGTCTCTCCAAATCCCTGACCTTGGTCTGACCTCTGATGCAGCTGCTATTTTAGCTCAAATACTGCCTGCTGGCTCCTAACACAAGAACCAGATTTAATTTCTTCAGATCATAGCCCCTTCTCTTCATAGTAAACCAGAAGACGAAGGAAGCACATTTAGCTGCTGCTGTCTTGAGCATGGATCTATATCCCTAAAGATGCGTGTGCTGGTGATAGATACCCTGAACTCAGGAGTCCTAACCAGCTCTCTCTGAGGCCAGCCTCTAACTGACCAGCAAAATGGTTCTTCTTACGCCCTGCAAACATGGAGAACCCACAAGCCACTGGTGTCCTGGCTGCAGTGCCTGTTCACTGCGCAAGGGTACAAGGAGATGTTTACTCTGGAACATTCCAAACACAAATCTACTGAGTTCCCATGTGCTCATCCTTGAAAGGACATCTTGGTGGTCCAGAATTGATGCTAAGCTTTCCGCTCACCTCACACCCAGGAGCACATGTGCCTTTCCTGATGACTTGAGCCTGGGCCCTTTCCCCACATCCTGCTTATAGGCACTCTGAGAACACACACTTGACATCCCTGCCTCAGACTGGGGAGAGAGGTCTGAGACAGGAAGCACTCGCTGCTATTTCCCAGGTGCTGGATTCGATAAGAAGTTGCAACTGATTTTTTCATGAAAAGACAAAGTGATTTTTTTTTTTTTTTTAAGTTGCTGAGTTTAAAAAGTTACAAGGTTGATGGTTCTGGGTTTGTTTTGTCACGTTCTTTAAGGTGCATATTGAACTAAATGTTGGTTTTTTTTTTCTTTTTTTCTTTTCTAATTTCCAATGTTTTCATGTGTCCTAGCTGCTAACTAGCATATAGGGTCTGAGAGACATCCACCCAGATGGGTTGTCAGTCTGGGCAGTAACCCTAAGTGCCAGCTGAGTTCTTATGTAACAGGATATTTCCAGAGAAAATATTTTCATAGTTTCACACTTACCTTTTTCTTCTTGCCCTACTCCTCACACCACATGGGCCACTCTATCCGTCACTTCTATGTGAGGGAACAGCTATGGATGGGGACTGGAGAAGAGAGAGGACAGGCAAAAGTAGGGCACGGATGACAGAGGAGGAACATTGGAGAAGGGACAAAGACAGAGGAAAAAGAAAGAACACAGAAGGAAACGGGAGTGGGGAGGGAGAGCCACGTGACAGGGAGGAGGAGCTAGAGAAGGGAGAGCACATGACAGGGAGGAGGAGCTAGAGGAGTGAGAAAAGAACACAGGAGAGACAGCAAGAGACCTAAGAAGGAAGAGAGAAAACACAGGAGAGGGAAGAAGAGTCAAGAAGCACAGAAGAGTGAGGCACCCAGAACTGACGGCCTACAAGCTGAGTCTCCCTAAACCGCTGTCTGCTTTTATAACTCTCTCCAGGATGCATTTGACTGTCCCTCTTCCCAACCCCTAAATCGCCAGTTCCCTGAGCTGCCTGTGGTGTGTTCTGGGCCGGAAGGAAATCGTTCACATAACTTAAAGCACACTGACTGACTAAATTTCAGGATGTGATTGTAAACTGTGCCCTTTAGCCTGTGGAAACCCCACTTCTCTGAGTCTAGTTAGGGAGACCCAGAAAGTAGAGCTTGGAAGGCTAACCTGAGGTTCTGCTTGTACCTTATTGTGGTCTTCAGAAGATGGGAAGGGAGGATTGCAGGAGTCAGAGGGATTAAGGACGGCCCACAGAATCAACTAACCAGGGATTATAGGAGCTCAGAGACTGAAATGACAATCGGGGAGTCTGACCTAGGTCCTCTGAATATGTTATGGTTGTGTAGCTTGATACTCTTGCAGGATGTCTAACAATGGGATATCTAACAGCTGCCTCTCACTCCTTTGCCTGCTTTGGGGATCCTTTTCCTCCTACTGGGATGCCTTGTCCAGCCTTGATATAAGAGGATGTGCCCAGTCTTTTAAATTTTTTTAGATTTGATTTTTATTTATTGTACTGGCTAGCTTTGTGTCAACTTGACACAGCTGGAGTTATCACAGAGAAAGGAGCTTCAGTTGGGAAAATGCCTCCATGAGATCCAGCTGTAAGGCATTTCCTCAATTAGTGATCAAGGGGGAGAG
>NC_034592.1:163104165-163115568 GCF_900095145.1 Mus pahari | reverse complement strand
AAAGAAAGAAAGAAAGAAAGAAAGAAAGAAAGAAAGAAAGAAAGAAAGAAAGAAAGTTTGAGTGTGTGGTGAAGAGATGGGAGAGAAAGCTAAGCTGAGGGTTCGTATGCTGTGGAGAAAGGTGGAACTGTAGGCCCAGTGGATGTGAGGAACAGATGGGTATGAGGAGCCTGGCATGCCTGAGGCCATGGTGATGTCCCTACTGCAGACAGGACTGTGCTGCTAACTGTGGCCCATCCGGATATCAGTAGATATGCTGCCTGAGACCATGTGGATGTCTAGGGGCCAAGATGAGCCGAGTGGCCTGTCCTGCTACCAGAAACCATGGTGATGTTCTGGCCCAGGCTGCTGTTGAGGGCTATGTCTGCTGCACCTGAAGTCTGTGTTGATGTTCAATGTCCATGGCCTACGTTACTCTCAAAGGCCATGCCGATGTCTGTGGTCTGGGCTGCCACCTGAGACCATGTGGATATCTGTGAACCATGCTGCTGACAGAGGCTGTGGCTATTGAGTCAGGGTCTGTCTAACTTAGGGTTTTACTGCTGTGAACAGACACCATGACCAAGGCAACTCTTGTAAGAACAACACTTAACAGGCTGGCTTACAGGTTCAGAGGTTCAGTCCCGTATCATCAAGGTGGGAACATGGCATCATCCAGGCAGGATGAGATGAAAGTTCTACATCTTCATTTGAAGGTTGCTAGCAGAATACTAGTTACTGGTTGTCCCAGGCAGCTAGGACAACCACAGGGGTCTTAAAGCCCACACCCACAGTGACACACCTACTCCAACAAGACCACACCTTCTAATAGTGCCACTCCCTGGGCTGAACAAACCATCACAGGGTCTGTGTTGATGTCCTTGGCTCATGTACCACCAAAGGCCATGCAGATGTCCCTGATCTGGGCTACTGCCTGACACCACATTGATGTCTGAGCATTGTGCTGAGCTGGTCACACCCTTTTCCTAGGCAGCACGTGAGAGCTGTCTCTGTCCCTCATCAGCTGCAGCACTCCAGAGAGCCGGCTCAGCCACTTGTCTACTATGTGGTGGTGTGGGTGAGGGAGAGATGCCCTCTCCCCATCTCATCCTCACTGCCTGAAGCAGGCAGGAGAGCTGTTCCTGGTCCTCACCAGCTGCCGCACTTGAGAGAGCCGACCCTGCAGCTCTCCTGGGCACACAGCAGAGCTGGCCCTGGTGGCAGGAGCTCATGTGAACTGGCTTCAAGGGCTCGAGAGAAGATCCAGCCCTGCCTCTTGCCAAGTACTGCATTGGGTGAGCTAGCTGGGGCAATGCTGGAGAGCTCACCCTGGTGATATGGGTGCAGGAGACCTGGAAGGCTGACCACCCAGGCCCAGATCCAGGGCTTTGAGTTAGCCCACCCCAAGCCCCCATCTACCCCATCTATGAACTGATACAATGCATGAAAGGGGCCATTTCTGCAGACCCAAAGCTGTAGGATCTCCATGACCCAGAGCAACACGGAATATCCAAGAGGACTTCCAGTGAGGATCCAGTATTGATAGCATAGCAGAAGCCAGAGGCCTCCAACCAGACAAATGACTCATTGCAATGAACATTTGCAAATAAAGATGTGTGGACGAAAGGGTGTGCCGTGTGACACACTGTGACATACGACAGCTTCCACGACAAGATTTTGTTTTAATTATTTTCTTTGTTGAGGGTGGGGTTGCAAAGGTGGGGGGCAGATACAGAGGGACAGGGAGTGAGTGGGTTTGGGGTGCATGGTGTGAAATTCACAAAGAATCAGTAAAAAGTTTTTGTTTGTTTGTTTGTTTTTTAAAGCATCCCAGTACATTTGCCATGAAAGTTGCTAACACAGAGAGAATATTCCTCTTAGGAGAGATGTTTTAAATACAACTGCTAAGGCAGCAGGGAGCCATGTTTGCATATGCTAAGCAAACAAGGCCTTTCTCTCACCCTGCTTCTCTAAGAATTTCCCAAGAAGCCTCATTTACAGTAAATACCTGTCCTAGCCCCTTTGTGTAATTCCTGCAGTGTACGGTTCTACCTTGTCAGACAGCAGTCCTAAGGAAGGCACCTCAAGGGCCGTCTTATAATCACACATACTGAAAAGGGTGAAAAAGAGATTAAAAAAGAAAAAGAAAATTCTAACTAATCCCTTGAGATGTGCTTCAAAAACTACCAAAATCATATGCTTGGCTACTGTATAAAGACACACAGGCTAGTCTCTTAAGGAGCCCACACCCACACTTGGGTGTGTGCCTTGATATTTTTTCTGAATACTATAGTTCTATTAAAACTTTTGCCTGAATTTATATTAAAATAGCTTCCTAAGTCTGCTGACTCTGGCTTCATTCTGACTCTGTTTCATTCTGGCTTATCCTGAAATTCTTTTCTGCAGCGATTAAGTATCGTGGCTTTTCCTGAGAGTACAGGTCTCGAGAAAGGATTTGGGCTCCTGCAAGTGGGAATATGGAGCTGTGTCTCTGGTGTCTTCGTCCACTGCCCTGACATTCTAAAAATGGCCTCAGTAAGCCAGGGATGCTGGTGTTGGTTCCCAGGTTCCCTTCCTCTGGGTAGATGGCCACGTCGGCCAGATCTCCACGCTACCAAAATAACTGAGATAATCAAGGTGAACAGGAAGAGGTTTATCTTGGCTTGGGGGAGTTTCAGAAGCTTCAGTTCATGGCATTTTGGCTCCGTGGCATTAGCTGGGTAAACCATTAGCGTTCAGTGTGTGTAGAAAGAGGCAGAGACTTAACCAAATCAAGTCCCAACTCCAAACAGAATATGAGATCATCAGTGAACTAATCCATCAAAAAATTCACACCCTCAAGAACAACTTACCTCGGGGCTGGAGAGATAGGTCAGTGGTTAAGAGCACTGAGTGCTCTTCCAGCGGTCCTGGGTTCAATTCCCGGAAACCACATGGTGGCTCATAACCATCTGTAATGGGATCTCATGCCCTCTTCTGGGTATGAAGGGAGCAACAGTGTACTCATGTACATAAAATAAATTACAAAACAAAACAACAACAACAATAAAGACAGAAAGAATCATGTCCCTCTCAGTACCACCAGCTGAGGGCCAGGCCTTCAAAACTCAAGTTTATGAAGGATACTTCATATCACCCTGCAGCAACATCGCAGTTTGAACCTGGTAAGCACTTCTAGGAAGTCATTGATGAAAGTCCTCAGGACACAGACAAGGCCAGCCGCCCCGCATCACATGCAATAATAATATCATATAATCCCATATTTGTACAGGAACTGCCCATCCCATAGTTTACCTGATTATTTTAACCAGAATTAGCATGTGACTCAGCCTCTAATTGCCCTGCATAATTGTTCAATCTCATAGTAACACTTTAATTTGCAAAGCAAAAATAACCATGTGATTACCCTGCAATTACACGATAGTTACTAATCAATTACTTCTATAGAGTTTCTGCATGTTTACAGACTGGTTAATGCCCACATACTCTTTCCCAGAACCCTGATCTCTGAGTGTCCAGCTGACATTCACTCACTGAGCCCCATCTGTTAGTAGCAGAATCCAACTCGGGGCCTTCTGTCAAGCCCTGGGCCTGTGAATGCCCATTGCTGTCTGCCTCTCTGACTCCTCCCTACACCCCTTTCACACCTACAACAGAGCCCAAGATTAGAGAAGCACCCATAGATGCACAGTAGAGGTAGTGGGGCCCTACTTCAGCCTGTAGCATCAAGGACTATTCTGTTCAAATGTGAGAAGCATAGCTGGAGAGACAGGAAGCTGAACCCATTTAAACCCCAAACCTCCTCCCTATACCTCAGACTGAAGTGAGGGGTAAGTCCAGTGTCCACAGTGGGAAACAAGCTTCACATACCTGGAGAGCCAGTGATGGGCATCTGGGTTCTTGAGTCCCTGGCATGAGTGACTGCCTTCTAAGAAAAACCAACAAGGGTTGGAGAGACGGCTAAGCAGTGAAAAGCATTGGCTGCTCTCGAAAAAGTCCCAAGTTAGATTCCCAGCACTCACAGGTGGTTCACCACCATCTGTAACTCCAGTTCTAGAAGACCCAACACCCTTTTCTGGCCTTCGTGGGTACCAGGCATTCATGTGGTACACAGACATATACTTGCCAGTGAAACACAATAATCATCAAATAAAAACCAACCTTGCTAGGTGCAGTGGCACATACCTTTAATACCAGAGGATAATAATGCACAGAGAAGGCAGAGGCAGGAGTATTCCAGCTTGTTCGGGGCCAACCAAAGTCAGACCCTGTCTCTAAAAACCAAAATAAGTAAAATAAATCATAAAGAGAGAGGAGAAGAAGAGGGGGAAGAAGAGGAGGAAGAGGAGGAAGGAGGAGAAGAGGAGAGGAGAAGGGAAGGGAAGGGAAGGGAAGGGAAGGGAAGAATTACCAACAGTTGTTTTCCAAGTACAGAATGAGCACAAGCAGGGATGATCTGACCAACGGAGCACAGAAAGGGTGTCCAGACATGCAAAGTCCTTTGTTCCTCTTCATAAGTAACTTAAGTCACTAGTGTAGGTTTGGGTAGGTTCGGAATGCATCCTCTGGTCTGCTGTAGAGAACCATGACAGCACAGAGTGTGGCCACACCTGAATGGGAGGAAGCCAAGGTCAGCTAGGTCTCATTTACCACACATGAACAGTGAACGATCAAAGCACAATCAAGAGCACACAATGTATGTTTATCGCCTTGAGAACATAGGATGCCATGCCTGTAGAACAATCCCAAACAGGCTCAGGGGCTAGAACCCTCCACCTTCCTGGAGTCCACAGGGTCCCAAGATAGATTCTGGTGAGATCTCCCTGAACCAGCCACCAGAAAGAAGCTCAGAAATACAAGAGCCAAGTCTTTAGCCAGTAGAGGGCAGTAGGTAAGATAACCCCACTGAAGGGAAGGCAGTTGGACAGGGTGATGGCCCCTACAGGAAAGAAAAAGATGCCCACGGAGCTAGTTTCCAGGGCCTCAGGATGGGCTGGGTCATCCCAGTAGGCACCATATTCCAATATACTACTACATCAGACAGGGGAGTCTACAAGCCCTTCCAACACTGTGTTGAGACCCACAGCACAGGAACTGTGAACTCAGGAAGGGACTCAGGACCAGCTCCAGCTATTCTGCTCTGGCCTGTTCACCCTGGTCTGGCTGAAAGGAGATGCTCTGTCCTAGAAAGTAACATGCAGCCATTTCATCTACACACATAACCAGAAATAAATGACCCTAGAATAAGCCTCACCCGGTCTTCAGAATTTTTCCCAGTCCCTCTTTTTCTATGGTCAGTTTGGGAGGAGGGAATGAGGCAGGAACTGAACAAGAGAGAAAGGCTACACACTGTACAGATGGCTCAGGTCTCAAGAGACTCCTGTGCACACAGAGGGGTGATTTTCAGAGCAAGTCATAAATACTGTGTAAGGTGTGGGCATGCATACACATAAACATACATACATATGCACACACATATGTACACTTATGCCCAAGGCTTCATTTTCCGTACATACAGGTTAAATAAATGTCTATGTACAGACACCCTATTTTAGATCAATTTGTAAAGCTGGTACCTGGCATGGCTGCTAGTGAGCACATGGGCGACAGCAGCCAGGACCCCATGAGCCAATCAAAAAAAGACCGTACAGCCATCCCACACTCTATACCCCACAGCTTCAGTAATGTCTCATGTCAGGGACCATGAAATGCCCATGTTTGACCTGAGAAAGTAAGTGCCCTTTGTACCTGGTGTCTGACCCGGAGAGCAGGGCTGGGATGAATCTGATGCCATGTTTAGTCACCTGCAAGGAGACCATTTGAACAGATAAGCAGCCTGACCCACAGGCTGGGTGGAAGCCAGAGACTCATTGCAGCTCAGAGCAAAGGGCCATCGGCTAGAAGGGAAGCTTTGTAGGTGCCTGGGGCACCCACTGGAGGGTCAGAGTCCTTCAGAGCAGGCTGAGCAGGGGGTGAGGGAAAGTGGAGCTGGGATTCTTGGCTCACCTTGCAAGCTCAGCTCAGCAATTGGATGGGGGCAGAGCTTCCCCTACCCTGCCTGCCAGCTGCTTTTAAATGCAACGGGGCCACTCTCATCCCTCCCAAGCCCAGGGCTTAGCAGACTTGGATTTCCAACGTCTGAAACCCGAAAGGAGAAATAATCTATCTTAGGCAGGCTCAAAATAAACCGCAGTGTGAAGCGCAGTGAGGCGCACTGCAGTATTGTGTTGCTTCCTGCCTCCCTTCCCAGGGCAGGCAATTCTCTGCAACGCCTCAGTNCCTGCTTTAAATCAGTGTCCAGACCCAATAGGCAGGTTCCCAGGAGCCCTTCTTATTGGAGAATGTGAACAATATGCTAGGTGATTCACACACACACACACACACACACACACACACACACACACACACACACTTGTGTGCACACATGAGGAAAAGACACAAATGTACTCACAAATATAGACACACACATAAATGGGTGCCCACAGAGACATATGTACAGATATGCTCCGTTCAGGAAGAAGCGGCAAGGCCCTGTGATTCTCAGGGGAAGCAGCATCTTTAGTGATACATATGATAATTAAAGAATACAATAAACACAATTACCATGTTTTAAACAGTTTATTAGTGAAGCTTATCATAAAATCAGAATAGAGTGCTCTAGGGTGGGTTGGATAACAGCTTCTAATCCTCAGAGTCATAAAATCCCTGGCTTGGAAGAAATAGGCCTTTCTAAGTGATGGAATCCGTGGGTGTGAATGGAGCAGAATCAGGACTAGCTTGAATGTGGCAGGNGGAGGTGAAGCTGGCAGCTCTTCCCTGCACAGCCAGCCAGAAAAGACACAAGGGTGTGGCACAGACTGGGCCTGGAGCAGCATTCACAGGATGATCACTGTGATGTATGAGAGGACCACATGTCTTTGAAGGATGTAGGATGCTGGATTGTTCCATTACTGAGAGCCTAGCAGACTCAAAGTAGAAGATAAGTCCATGACTTGCAAGAAGCAATAGATTTTATGCCTACCTTGAGGATCTGTAAACCATGAGGGGCCCTGCCAACAGGCTAGAATTCAGCCTGAACCTCTTTGGCTCAGATGCAGGACCTACCTTGAGACCACCACCTCTTCATTGTGACAGACTCAGAAGGAGATGTATGTCAGACAGGCTACAGGCAAGTGAAAGGCTGCTGCACCAGGAACAAAATAAGGTGAACTCTGAACACATATAAGGAGCAGGCAGAAGATAGAGTGCTATAGAGCAGACATTTCAAAGTAAAATTGCAACTGTAAAAAAGTTGCACTGTAAAATTGCAACTGTGTATTCCTCAGGACTGAAGTGTGCCACCTAAGTGAACTGCAAGGCAGTCACAGACCTGCTACTCAGGACTATGTTCTCATCCTGGAAGAGGGTTGCTTTGTCCATCTGGAAATCTCTTAGAATTCCATGTCTGTGGGAGGCAGAGGAGAGCGCAGAGCTGGGAGGTGATATGCAGCTTCTGCCTGGAGACTCCGCCCCACCCCAGACTTCCTGTGTCTTCTGTGAAGAGGTGATGAATCCAGTGAGTGGCACTGAAGGTATCACATGGGGAGCCACACGGGGTATCAGGACTATACGTGGCTTTACAAGAGAACCTGGTCACCAGCACTGGCTGAGGTCAAAGGCAAATCTTTATTCAGGGTACAAACTGCTGGCTTGTCTCCAAGAGAAGGGAAATCAGCACCACCAAAAGGGAGCTTGGGCTTTTATAGGGTGTTTTTAGTTTAGTTTGGTGGGTGTGTAGCAAGAGAACATTAAGGAAAAAGGAACTTCAGTAAGCAAAGCTTTCGGGGCTAGGAGTGGGGAGAGGCTGGCCTTTAGAACAGCAGGAGGCTGTGGTCAAGCTGTTCTGCCAAGACAAGGGGTCAGTAGACTCCTGAAACATGTAGAACATTCTGTTTTCGCTTCCCAGAAGGGGCTGGGTCCCAGGTGATTCCACCTTGGGTCAAAGATGTGGGCCAGCCTCACAGATTGTCCCTCAGCTTTGTGAGGACTGTTTCCCTGAATGTTCTCACGGGAGATCTGGATTGTTCCAAGTCCTGTGAGAGCTCTGTCCTCCAAGGAGAGTAAAGGGTACTCTTTTTGTGATCAGGAGCCAGGCTGCTTCAAACGGCCAGGGTCTCAACTCCATCAATGAATACCATCCAGAAGGCCATTAGGGCAGATGCTCAGTTCTGCTATATGACATGTGACCCAACCCCAGGGGGAAGCTCTCGAGGTTTCTGCTCAAGTTGGGAATATGAAGTCACTGTAATGGCAGAAGGGTCTATGAGCTCTGAGCTCAGAGCCACAGCTATGGGCAGGCCTGCGCAGGACTGGGCTCTAAACCCTCATACACACGTGTCCTGTGAGAGTTCTGTCAGCTACTACACAGCAGCCATCATGAGTTGCACTCAAGCCAAGGTAAGCTCTCAGTGGCCACACCCTTGGAAAAGTACATCCTCCTCCTATCAGGGGATGAGAAGACCCCGAGAGAGCACAGGAACTTGCAGTTGTGTTCCTGTGGCAAGGCTGGTCCACAGAGCTGGGTCATCCATCAGAGCAGGACTTCAAGCCACAGAATCCTCAACAAGGATACAGGATACATCAGAGTCAAGCAGGTCAGCTTTCTGACAGGGCTGACAGATCAAAAAACTCTGTTCAGGCTGAACTGAGAGAATCTGATGTAGGCTTTACAGAGGTCACAGATACAGAACAGACATCCCTGTGCTCTGCACTCAGAAAGGACTTTTCCTTGCCCTGGTCCTGGATGCTAGAGGGTAAGCTTCCTTAGCCAATGCACTAATTAATGCCCAGTGGTTTCTCCTACTGTCCCCTTGGTCATCGCCTGGGCAGAATCAGCCAGGCCGTGTATGGAGATAGCCATTGTTAACTGGATATTGTTAACTGGATGTGACAGTCGGTGTCAGTAGAACATGGAGAGGCACATAGAACATTCTTTCTCCTCCCTGTGACAGAAAGCAGGAATTGGCAAAAGCTTATGGAAAGCATCAAGTCCCATGAGTCAAAGTCGTGACTGTCATTTCCCCTCCTTCCCAGGATGTAGCCAGCATGTGCTGTCTTGGGGAGGGTGTCCCCAACACAGTTTAATATTTCAGCAAGCATAGAAAGTGATGTAGCGCCTACATGCAGGCAGCAGAGGGCTCTCTACTCCTGGCCTGCAGCTCACACTTTGCAGTCTGGGCTCCCATGCAAGCCATAAGAAAGCCAGCTGACCCAGCCTGGTCTACAAAGTGAGTTCCAGGACAGCCAGNNNTACACAGAGAAACCCTGTCTCGAAAAAGAAGAAGAAGAAGAAGAAGAAGAAGAAGAAGAAGACTGCTTGTGGACGTTGTACATCGTGGTGCGGAGCCTAGTGCGCACCACGATGTACAAGGAGGAGGAGGAGGAGGAGGAGGAGGAGGAGGAGGAGGAGAAGGAGAAGGAGAAGGAGAAGGAGAAGAAGAAAACAAAAAGGAAACCAGCTGACTTACTGGTGTCTGGAAACCTGCAGAACTTTCCTTGATAACAGCCGTTTCTCACGGCTAGACTAATTCCTCTAATGGGAGACCCACACATTTCTTTTGCACCCCATGTCAGTATTAAGATGGTAGGGATCCTGTAGATTGCATGAAGGGAACCCTGTGGCTCTCTGGAGAGGCATCCATAGCTGAGCCCAATGCTTCAAGGCACACAGAACCATCTGTCCAGAGCAGGCAGTTCTCAAGTAGATGGATCAGCAATGGGTGCCGTTAACTCAGATCAGCCAGGAATCCTTCCTCAGGACCAAATGAATATGTCACAACCTTGGACTTGGTGTCTGTCACCTGCTAAGGGTGACCATAAGCAATGCTCCATTCTAGTTCTCATTTTTCTGAGAAGCAGGCCATGAAGAAGCTGGGCAGACAAGTGCCCATTGAGCCTGGGTAAATTTATCATCACCCTAACAAAGTACTAGACAAGAGAGAGAGAAAATGTGCCTTCTCCATAAAGAAGTTCACAGAGTGGGCTCCTATTGAATATAACACATGTACACTTGCACATAGTAGGCTCCTGTTAAATACAACACATATACACTTGCACATATACACCTGCTTCCTAGTGTCACAGGAGTATTGCCCCCAGGGTATTAGGAGGAAAGGGACCTGGCCATTCCTGGCCCACTAGGTTCAAGTCATACTGGCTTGGGACAGATGGAGCACATTTCCCAGCAAAACTTAAGGCAGTAGACTTTGAGGCACATCTTTCTAGCACAAGAACCAGGTAATGATTCTTCCTCAACACCAAGATCACTCTGCATGGGGCTTCTCCAGCCCACTACAGCTCCAGCAGCCTTTTTTATGACACAGGAGTGCATGTTGATTCCTCGAGAAAGAGGAAGTGTTATAGACATGATTGGGCGCTAACCTCTAGCATCAAAATCACCAGGATGAAGGGTACAGCTTCTAAAGCTAGTGCTCCCAAGGAATGAACCAGAGATGAGACAGCCTGGGCACCACGTCCCTTGGAACTTGATAGAGGCTGTGAGGTAGAGGGAAATTAACCAAGGGTGCTGCCATGCAGGTGGCTCGCCCGGTTTAGGTAAAGCAATAATAGGTTTGCACCAGTAACTCACGTGGGCCACAGAACTTCAGGTGTCATAGCTGACAATTCAGAACCTGGTGACAACACCTGAACTTGTCAAGTGGTAGTTAGAAGACATACCAGCCATAGCTCACAGCCGGCAAAACCGTGGTTCAGTCACTGAGTTCAAAGACTCCAGCAGGCTCTCACTTCTGGCTTCAGAAGAATGAAGTTTTCCTGTCTTCCACATAGAAAGTGTCCATGCTGGTCTTCTTTAGGACCCAGGTGTCCATGGTTATACAAAGCCCTTTACTGATAGGCCATAACAAAAGCAGTTTCCATGACTCTAGAAGCACAGAGCAGACATCTTTGTTGAAATCTTGGTTTTAAACTTATTTTGTAAGTCAAGTGGAATCAACAGTGAGTGCAAAGACCCTGTGGTGGGCGTGGGGCTGCCCACTGACTTCTCAAGGTCAGTTTGGATTCTGACCCCCAACAAGCTCTTACTCCCTTACCCAGTAGCCCTCCAGAAGCCAAAACTATTCCTGCACTGCAGGAAACCCATGGAGAAGCTGGCTGTCTCAGTTGGCATTACTACTGCTGTGATGAAACACCATGACCAAGCAACATGGGGAGGAAAGGGTTGACTTGGCTTAGGCTTCCACACCATAATTCATCATCAAAGAGAGAACAAACCTGGAGGCAGGAGCTGATGTAGAGGCCATGAAGGGGTGCTGCTTACTGGCTTGCTCCTCACAGCTTGCTCAGCCTGTTTCCTTCCTTCCTTCCTTCCTTCCTTCCTTCCTTCCTTCCTTCCTTCCTTCCTTCCTTCCTCCCTCCCTCCCTCCC
>NC_034592.1:163091166-163104154 GCF_900095145.1 Mus pahari | reverse complement strand
TCTCTTCCTCTCTCCCTTCTTTCCTTTCTTCTTTCTTTCTTCCCATTTATTTTATTTCATTATCATAATTTTGCTGATTATTTGGGAATGTCACATAATGTACCCCGATTACCCTTGTTTTTCAGTCCTCCCAGGTCCCCACGCTTTTATCCTCCCCCTTTAAAAAAAAGAATTAAAAAAAAAGTCCAATTTGTGTTTTCTATATAATAATTGGAGCATGACCAAATTCCTGGTGGCCAGCCCCTTAAAGAAAAGTGAGTCCTTCACTGCCAGTAACCGTCTATGGTGAAGAGCTACACTTCAGCATCCTTATCACAATTTTTTTTTTAAAAAAGATTTAGTAGTGGTAGTAGTGTGTGAGTACACCGTTACCCTCCTCAAACACACCAGAAGAGGACATTGGATCCCATTACAGATGGTTGTGAGCTACCATGTGGTTGCTGGGAATTGAACTCAGGGCCTCTGGAAGAGCAGTCAGTGCTCTTAACCACTGAACCATCTCTCCAGCCCCCCTTATCACATTTTTTTAAGAGTTCTCTTCAATGGCTTCCTATCTAGGTTGTTACTCTTTTTAGGAGGGAGCAATTTGTCATAGAAGCCTTCTCTGTCCCTCTTTCTCAGCTGTGAGTCTGCAATCATGGATACCACTGCAGAAGGGGCTCCCTTGTCCTTCACAGTCAGCAGGAACGTGGATCATAGAGTGCCACATGAGATCTAGTGACAGCAAGGGCCAGGGACATCCATCTGGCCTCCGGCACCAGGACGTGCCACAGACCTCAGCATGGTTTCTGGTGACAGTACAAGCCACTAACAGACATCAATTCAGCCTCCAGCTGCAGCAGGACCATGGACCCCCAACATGGCCCTTGTCAACAGCACAGACCACAGACAGCTGCATGGCCTTTAGTGGTACCATAGGCCATAGACATTACCACGGCCCCCAGTGCAGTACAGAGCATGGTCTCAGGTGGCAGCTCAGGCTATTCCCATTTGCATGGTCCCCAGAGGCATCATGGCTCATGGACATCAACATGCCAGCTTGCTTTCTTTTAGAAAATGTAGGACCACCTGCCCAGGGATGACATCAACCACAATGGGCTGGGCTGTCCCCATCAATCACTACTTAAGCAAATGCTTACAGGCTTGCCTACAGCTCGATCTTATGGAAGCATTTTCTTAGTTGAGGTTCCCTCCTTTCAGATGACTTTAGCTTGTGTCAAGTTGACACAAACTATATAGTACACTGGCCATCTCCTCAGCCACAAGCAGCAGAGGGCTGTCATCCTGAGGGAACATGGTTCAGCTCCAGACCAGCCAGCGGTTCCTCTTCCAGCAGCAAGCTCTTCTGCCTTGAGGAATGCCCATCAGACACAGGCTCCCTGTGCACTGACATGAATGTGTTATCTGTCTGATAATCCCCCAACACGCACACACACACGCACACGCGCACACACACATCTTAGGGTTACTGTCGCTGTGATAAAACACTATGACCAAAAGCAACTTGGGGAGGAAAGGGTTTATTTCACAGCTCCATGTAACAGTTCATCAAAAGCAGTCAGGGCAGGAACCTGGAGGCAGGAGCTGATGCAGAGGCCATGGAGGAGTGCTGCTGACTGATTTGCTCCTCATAGCTTACTCAATCAGCTTTATTATTATTATTATTATTATTATTATTATTTTATTATTATTATTATTTGTATATGCTCAGCCCAGGGAGTGGCACTATTAGAAGGTATGGCCCTGTTGGAGTAGGTGTGTCACTGTGGGCGTGGGCTTTAAGACCCTCATCCTAGCTGCTTGGAAGCCAGTATTCTGCTAGCAGCCTTCAGATGAAGATGTAGAACTCTCAGCTCCTCCTGCACCATGCCTGCCTGGATGCTGCCATGTTCTTGCCTTGATATTTAATGCACTGAACCTTTGAACCTGTAGGCCAGCCCCAGTTAAATGTTGTCCTTACAAGAGTTGCCTCGGCCGTGATGTCTGTATACAGCAGTAAAACCCTAAGATTATTATTATTATTATTATTATTATTATTATCCTTTTGAGACAAGGTTTCTCTGTGTAGCCCTGGATGTCCTAGAACTCACTCTATAGACCAAGCTGGCCCTGAACTCAGAGATTAACCTGCCTCTGCATCCCAAGTGCTGGGATTAAAGATGCACACCACCATGCCTGAGTCTCAACCCACTTTCTTTTTTTTTTTTTAATATTTATTTATTTATTTATTATAAGTGTGTACACTGTAGCTGTGTTCAGACACTCCAGGAGAGGGCATTGGACTTTTGTTACAGATGGTTGTGAGCCACCATGTGGTTGCTGGAATTTGAACTCAGGACCTTTGGAAGAGCAGTCGGTGCTCTTAACCGCTGAGCCATCTCACCAGCCCCTCAACCCACTTTCTTATTGAATCCTGAAACACCTGGCCAGAAGTGGCCTCACCGACCAGGGTGGGCCCTCTCTTAATCTTTAATTAAGAAAATGTCCTACTGGCTTGCCTACCACCCAAGCTTACGGGGGCATTCTTAATTGAGGCTCCCTCCTCTCCAGTGACTCTGGCTTGCGTCCAGTTAACATAAAGCTAACTAGCACACTCCACCCCAACCTGCCACCACGAAGCAAGAGATCAAGGTGAGGAGTGAGGTGGGGGATGGCCTCATGCTGAGGCTGAAAATTTAGAAAACAAGAAAAACAAGTTGGCAAAGGTAAGGCTGGAACTTCTACCCAAGGCTGGAACTGATAGGGACCGGTGAGGTAGGTACACACGTATCTAGAGAGTCTGCAGATGATCTGTGGCCAGTTATAACACCAAAATGCACACCCTGGGTGGAGGTTTAATGCGCTATTCAGGTGGCAGGCTAGAGGCCTGCTCCTTCTGGAGAGTATGAAAAGCACGCAGCTAGTTGGAATGCTGACCCAAGCCCCCTCTAGTTCCACAATCATCTGAGACACCGCGCTGCAGAGCCTCCATATTGGAGACCCTCCCCCTAGCTCCCAGGACCAAACAAACCCACCTCAAGGCCCGGTCTTCTCAGCACGTGCTTGGGGCCCCCTTAATAGTGATTCCTGCTGTCCTTGGGCTGTGCACCTCACCCATGGCACCTCTAGAAGAGGATCCTGGGTCTCAAGTGTCAATCCAGCTCCTTAGGACACAGTTCCTTTTCTCTGCCTCCCGGGAGCCTGGGGTTGTTTGGTGACCCCTTCCCAGAACTTCCTGCTAAAGGACAGATCAACTGTCGGTCCTGGTCCTGTGGCTGCGGGAGCCGGCCTGAGGTGATCGTGATCAGCAAGCAACATTATTATCATTACTCTGCTAATTAATTCCCAGCTCATTACATTTCCTGTGGCTAATTTGTACCCGGCTGATTTGATTAAACTCATCTCTATGCTAATAAATGTGTTTTCCATTTGTTTTAGTGGCTGAAGGAAGTGGGCTCGATATTTACATATTTTTGACGTTTATCAGTGAAATCACAGCGTCTGAATTAATTTCTCTCTGATTTGTAGGTTTGTAGAAAAGACCTTAAGTCAGGCAGGACTCCTGTTCTCTTTGCCCAGACATCCTTCCTGGCACGGGGTCTCTTTTCCACCGAGGGCCATCCTGGGAGAGTCTCTGGGAAGGAAATGTCAACCTTGACTCTCTGAGAAGCAGCCGTGTTTGGGGAACAGTACAAAGCCCACATTCACATTCCATCAGGCCTGGCTTGAGCACCTGAGCAGCTGGGAACAGAATTTCCTACAGCAGCCTCATCCTGACTGAGGGTATCCACTGGCCACTTCCTTAGACAAGAGTCAGAAACAAGAGTCCACTGGCCGTCATTCAGTGTCCTCTGTGCCTGTGAAGTGGCTGCAGGACACAGCTCCTTCTTGTTGACCTACTCCACGCAGTCTCTCCCTGGAACTGCCTCCCCTGAGCCTGCCATGCTGGGAGAAGAACTGAGGAATGAGATCATTTTAAAGTCATTGTTTGGCACAGGGAGTGGGCAGGGGCAGTATGGGGGACACAGGGGCAGGTGGGAGGAGGCAGGGAGATGCAGAGGGTTGCAGGGGAGAGGCAGAGGGAGGCAGGAAGAGGGAAGCATCTGTTTATGGCTGCCAACCCTTAGTGTGAACGTCTGCTCCTCTTTCTACCACCACCTGTCCACCTCACATTTCCACTAGACCTGTTCTGTTCAAGGTCCTTTTGAAAGGCTTCTCCTTGGCAGTGCAAAGACCCCCCCCCCCCCAACTGCTGGCTTTCGCTTCTGTTGGCCTTCATCAGAGAGTGGTGCTGACCACCTTCCCTAGGGCTTCTCTGCCAGGGACCCTGCCTGAGAAAGGCCAAGAAGACCTACTCTCTCAATTCACCCCAGCTTTCCCAGACCTAACTGCCTGGCAGGCTATAGCTAGTCACCCTGTGTGCCTGGAAATAAGGGTGTAAAAGTTCAAGGCAACCATGTAAGTGGATAGAGGTGGAACCTTGGGCTTCTCACACACAGGATAGGACCCAACCTGGAGACTCAAGTTGACCTATTTTTTGGACATGAAAAACCCTCATGGGAGTGGTTACACGGGGAAGCAGGGGGTCAGAGGCCTGTGTGAAAATGCAAAAGCCAGTGGAGCCAGAGCTTCATGGAAGGTCTTGCAGGGGATGACGGGAGATTTGAGGGTAAGTATCGAGCTACCAGGAGTTGAGTTGTGCTGGTGACTTCCAAGTACAGGTTGAACTTGGTAAAGGCAAACACATATCCAGAATCCCACCCTACAAGTACGGAAGAGGGCAGAGAGTGGATCGAAGAAGAAGATAGGGTTGTGGAGAGGGTCAAGAGGGTGTGTCCTGGACTGGGGTCCTGGGAAGGTCTGGGAGGAGCAGGGCTAGGGAAGAGGTTAAGTGGAACCCTGATGTCAGAGCCAAGAATGAAGGCAAAATGTGCAAGTCAGTCGAGCCAGTGGATATCCTTAGCCTTCCTAGGCCAAGCCCCTAGAAAGGAGGGATGTCCAGCAAAGGTGGAAATGAAAGCCAAAGCCAGCAGATAGGGATCTCTGTACTGATAAGGAGGGAACTATCAGGACCCCAAACTAATCCAGAGGCCTCAGACAAGGCCTTGAACGGCAGGGCCTCAGGATATCCTGGAACAGACTTCCAGGATCCAGCAGCGTAGCATTGAACATTTTCTTGGGGTCCTTCCACAGGGACAGGTTTAGGTTTGGGGCAAGTCCTACATTTCCTGTGATGTCCTTGAGCCTGGAGATCTGGCCTGGCCTGGCCCCTGCTGCCCAGAAGGGGAGGCTAGAACATCCCTGAGTGGCTGAATCTGCTGGGTTATCTTCCTCCACACAGCCTCCCTGCCTGGCTCCACGTCGGCATACGTGTGCCTTGCCAGCCAGGTTTGATGGCCCTGAACTATGCTCTGCCCGGCCTGCCCTGGCCCATCCTCACATTTATATCAGCCTCCTTTCAAAGTCAAGAACCAAGGAACCCAGTTGTGACACTGGACACTGGGCACGACGGGGCAGGCAGATGTAAAGTATTCTCAAACGATGAGAGCGCCAAAACCAGGCTACAAAGCCATCTTCTCCGTCGTAGTCTGGCCCTGTTTCCAAACAATAGGATAAGTTTCAGGGATATGCACATGGCTTTATGTTGATGTCAATAAAAGTGGAGACAGGCATTTGAATCCAGAAGGATGGGAAAAGGAGGGAGGTGGCTTAGTCCCTGAGAGGCTACTCTTCATGAATTGGTCTTAAGACTAATTGAGCAGCTGGGCATGGTGGCACATGCCTTTAATCCCAGCACTTGGGAGGCAGAGACAGGTGGATTTCTGAGTTCGAGGCCAGCCTGGTCTACAGAGTGAGTTCCAGGACAGGCAGGGCTAAACAGAGAAACCCTGTCTCGAAAAAAAAAAAAAAAAAAAAAAAAAAGACTAATTGAGCAGCCAGAAAGTGTGGGCTCCTCCTCAGGTTAGTATAATTTGGGGATACACCTGACATCCGGTTATATATCTGATCCATGAATTTATCTAGATCACAACCCTAGAGCATGTGAGAAACTGCAAGTAGTTCCTCACAGAACCAACAGATGAAGGGTCTCCCTCTGCTGTGCAAGGGATCAAGAAGGAGATGGAGAAGAAATCAAGCAAGATTCAAATTTAGAAGATAAGCATGTTACCAAACTCATGGGGACAGTATGAGCCCTGTGCATCACAGGCAGTGAGGCCTCTTGATGCTACTGACAGAGGAATGCTGGGAGAGTGTGGTCAGCACCTTTGAGAGGGTCCCTTAAGTACACATGGTACACAAGCTGATGTCCCAGCACTGAGGACAATAGATAAGACCAGCCCAATAACCTCAGACTGGTGAGCACAAGGCCCCCACTCCCGACTAGACTCCAGTCCCCACCCCTGCTCTCTACAGGCAGAGCTGTGAGGCAAGGCAGCTATTACTGTCTTTGCCAGCAGCCTGGCAGGGATGTCAGGTCTGTATGCCAGGTCCAGCCTGTCTCCTTGTGCTTCCCGGGAACTGGTTCTTCTCCCTAAGGGCTTGTAGCCACATGCCTCTGATGAGAACTCATGATGACAGCTTAGGTTCCCGAGGAGCAGAGTCTCTGAGTCACACATTTTAACCAGCCACTGACCAGTTTTGAAAGTCAAGAATGTGTGGACAGAGCAGGCCTGCCGCTCTCAGGAGCTGAGCCCTCTAGCTGCCATGTCTGTTGGCTGCAGGGAGCTTGGTCCACTTCCTGGTCTACTTCAGCCCCTCTTGAGTGGTACTGGGTCAATACCTGCAAGCAGAAAGCACTGACACTGTGTGGCTAGGACTGAGTAAGGGGTTTGGCCATCATCAACGTGCTTTGCACTTGTCTCTTGCGGCAGGAAAGTCAAGGGCTTAGATGATGGCCATGAAGCCAATAGGCACACTAGATGGGGGTGGCTGGGGCAGGAAGCCTAGGAGACTGGTCTAGTGTTCCTTGTGCTTTCTTTAGGCATGCATCTGTCAATCCAGGTACCTGCTAGCTGCTGCCTTATAGATGCTGGTGAAGAGACAAGCAGGCCGGTTGCTCTATCCACAGCCAAAATGAAAGGGCCCATACTGGGGGAAGATGCCTGGTTGAAGGAGATAGCCTATGGAGACATTAGCTCTGGGTCTAGGTTCTTTTTCCTTTCTCTACCTAAAAGTCAGTCTGGCTCAGGGATTCCACAATCACCACAGGCTATTTTGGTCTTTTCCACCCCAGAGCCCAAACTTGGTGCCCTCTCTCTTCTGTTCTTCACAAAATTTCAGGTGCTGGATTCGCTCAGTGTATGCACACCCTGAGCACACCACCTTACCCTGTCTAGATGGTCAGTTTAACTTACTGCCTTCTTTAAGAGCCCCTGATCCCTAGACAGCGATCCCTTGTTTTCTCAGAGAGGCAAGAGGAATATAGATCCCCTTCTCGGCAGGGACGGTTAAGAACCGAGTGTGGCTGAGATCATGTGCCTTGCCCACGCCAGCTATTTCTGCAGGCACTTCGTCTTGTTCCCTGTGTGGCTCCAAGCATAGACCTCATTCCTGGATATTAATCCTAAGATCACTTCCTGAACTATACAGTCAGAGCTGGGTGCAGAGAAGAAACAGGCAAAGGTGCAGCAGAGACCCATGAGGGCAGCGGGAAGATGGATAAAGAGCATGGAGAGGGCTGTATGGCCATTGCAGAAGCGGGCATCGAGGGCTGCAGCCCCACCTCTGACAAGTGTGCAGGAGAAACACTGCAATGGGGCAGAGCTGCCAAAAGGACAGGCCTGTGGCTCCACATCTTGCTTAACGTTTTAAACCAGCATCGTCTGAACAAAGAGTTAAACCACAGCGGATATTCATGACCAGCCTTTGTACTGAGCATTGGTTTTCTTAAATGAACAGGAGATACTGGTCACATGCCTGCCCCAGAACTTGAGATGTGGTGTTAGGCTGCAGGGTCTTCACCAGGAAGGCAGTATCCATACTACCTTGGAGACCCAGAGCCTCTGGAGACCAGACATCAAATGAAGTCCTAGCCTTAAACATCTTCAGCCAGGGTCTATCAGACCCAGATGCCTCAGGGAAAGCCATGGGAATGTGTCCATTCTTATGCCCTCTTCCTTGCTTATGAAACCTGTTCAGCCAAGGACCTGGCTTCCTAGGAGCAACAAGAGCCCAAATGTTGCCCAGCTGCACACCCATGAATGGCTTCACTCTCAGTCACAGTGATTCCCACTGAATACTCCACTACAAACCAAGAGGAAAGAGAAGGAGATTTGTTGACAGCCAAGAGCATCGGATCCCAGCTAATCAGTTCACAGGGTCTGAGACCTGAGTTGGGGTCAGGGGCTTGGGGTGAACATTTCTTACACTAAGCGCCAAAGAAGGTAACATCTAAAAGTTCACGAGCAAGACTGTCCCAACTAGAGCTCAGCCAGAATGGAAAAGTCCTCGGCTGCCGAAGACCAACACCACAGCTAGATGACAGAACACAGAAGGCTGCATGCATCTCCACCACTGCGGCCATCGTCTACAGCATGACTTACGGAGAGTCTTTGTGTGCTGCTCGTGTGTGTGTGTGTGTGTGTGTGTGTGTGTGTGTGTGTGTTCAAGAGCGTAACACACCTGCCTGCCTCTAAGAGACCAGATCTTCCTGACTTGTCAGGCACCAAAGAAGCCACAAAGGCGAAAGGGCCAAGTCAGCTGCAACAGCTTCCAGCAGGCAGGCCTCTAGGAGGACGTCAGTATAAGCTCTGTGTCTTCCCTGCCACCTTTTGCCTGCACAGGAACACAGAAATGAGGGCTCACTTCAGGCTGGGCTCCCAGGTGGGTGTACATGCCTGCCTCCTCCTGCTAGTAGTAGACTTTTGTATGCAGACTCCAGACTACTGGAGAATTTTTATCCATGAAAGTCAGAGCTTGCAGATAATTGGCGGTTACTGAGTTGTTTTGGTTCTGACATCCAGGGAAGGAATCAGAGCCTGGGCTGGAGAACTCCTCCTGTCCCGCATGTGCTGCAAACCTTCTCCAGCCTCAGCTGACCATTACTAGTGGTCCCAGGCATGAGTGGAGGAGAGCACAGAACTTTTATGTCGACAATGTCCATACCAGCACTGGGCACCTTGGTCCTGGAGGCCACCAAGCCAGGCACTCCAATGCTTCCTGCTGAGATAGCACTATCTCTACAGGGTAAGAGATTATGCTTCCAATAGTATAGGGCACATACACACTGCAGAGGTACAGAAGGATAACCCAAAACATGGGAGGCTTCAAAACCCAGGTCACCTCTCTCCCTCGTGTCCCAGGTGCTGCAGGGGAAGATTATTTCAGGGAAGGGGCTGATGCTGTCCTGAGTTCCTGACATGGCCTGACTTCTCCCTGATCTGGCCGCATAGCTGGCTCTTTCCGAGTGGCTCTTTCATGAATTGTTTCTCTCTCTTGTGATGGACAGGTGAGCTGCCCAACCACCCCAGAGTGAATATCATAAACACAGTTGGTGGTGGAACCTGTGGACTCTGAATACTGAATCTGCTCAAGAAATGGTTCTGAATGAGAAAATGTCTCTGGTTATACCACTAGATGGCTGTATATTTAGGAAGCCAGATAAAGTACTTAAAAACGTTTCTTCTAGCTGCTAAATTTAGCAACATCAAACATGGTGGGAACACCAAGGAAACAGCGTTAATGTCTAGTTTCCAGGACTGGAAGTCCTCCCTGCCCATTGTATCCCTGAAAGTCCTCCCTGCCCAGTGGCCAGCCCGGTGAGTCCTCCCTGCCCAGTGGCCAGCCCAGTGAGTCCTCCCTGCCCATTGTATTCCTGAAAGTCCTTCCTGCCCAGTGGCCAGCCCTGGAAGTCCTCCATGCACAGTGGCCAGCCCTGGAAATCCTCCCTGCCCAGTGACCAGCCCTGTGAGTCCTCCATGCCCAGTGGCCAGCCCTGAGAGTCCTCCCTGACCATTGTACCCCTGAAAGTCCTCCCTGCCCAGTGGCCAGCCCTGGAAGTCCTCCCTGCCCAGTGGCCAGCCCTGGAAGTCCTCCCTGCCTAGTGACCAGCCCTGTGAGTCCTCCCTGCCCAGTGACCAGCCCTGGAAGTCCTCCATGCCCAGTGCAGACCTGGGGTCTCCCTTCTGTTTAATAGAAAGCTGGGGTGCATACAGGCTGACAGCCACTGAGCAGTAAATGATGTAGGTCCTTGACTTCACTGAGTTTAGGTGGCAGAGTTCCTTAAAACTAGCTTGGCTACCTCACTGGTCTTCTAGAAACTTCTGTTCCTACTCCCACCTCACCTCTCCTGGTCACTAGGAGGCCAGCCTTGATGTCTCTGCTTAGGGGTACAGAAGCCAGTTAAAGCCCCTGGACCTACAGTCCCGATGTCTTCCACTATGACTGGGTTTCCCTCTTAGTTGCTACCAATGGATCACCTGTGGGATGGTTGAGCTGTTCATTCCCAGAAATAAAGTAAAACACCTAGGAGACACCTCACAGTGCTGAATTTGACAGCCACTTCTTAGAGAAGATGCCAAAGGCATAGATAACAAAACACACAAATTCTGTTTCCAGTCAGACATTGTGTGCACAGGCACTTACACTGGTAATCCCAGTACCAAGGAGACTGAAGTGGGATGGTTAGCCAGGCTACATAGTGAGATACCAGTTCAAGAAAAAAAAAAAAAAGATGCTATCAAAATGACAAAAGGAGAGGCACATCTTCCATGTAATAGGAACAGCTATAGCCTAGAAAGAACTTGAATAGACACAGTGGGGGGAAAGCTCACGGAAAGATGCTTGTCCTTCAACCTTAAGAAATGCCCCCAAGGCCATTCCGTGATGTGACCTCCACCCTCAAAGATGGTGACCACCAGAAGTCTGGAGATGTGCCCGGTACCACTAGCAAAGATGTAAAATGGTGTAGTCACTGTGGGAGGCAGTCTGGAGGCTCTCCCCCACCAAACCAAAAAATATAAAAATGGACACTTCAGGGTAGAACGGGAAACAACTGAGAGCAGGGTCTCGAGGAAGTATTTTCAAGCTTCAGCTCCTAACAGCACACAAAAGCCAAATGTGGAAGCAGTGAAGCAGCAGGGCTCCACAGGCAGGTGAATGCAGAAGCAAAATGGGCTCTATCCACACAATGGGAGATGATTCAGTCTCAGACGGGGAGTTCTGAGACCCACTGCAATCGGAGTAAACCCTGAGATCATTGTGCTGATCATTGTGCTGAAGTGAGGTAAGCCAGTCACAGAAGGGTAAGTGCAGTCTGAGTCCTACGTGGGAGGCCCCCAGAGCGGTCAGATTCATAGCGCCAGGGTAGAGTGGTGGATTCCAGTGTCTGACAGCAGATTTCAGGGTTGGGAAAGTGAGGGTCTGGAGGTGTGTGTACCATTTGGATCATCCTATGAGTGAACGCGGCAGCACTGAGCCAGGGTGGTTCTAGGAATCCCAGAGAGTTTCCTGCAACCCCCTGGATCCTCAGTTACCATCCAGATGCTGCTCATTTTCTCTTCTCACAAAAGCCCCCAACCTACTGTAAGCTCCTCAGCCAGGCTGTCTGCAAAGGACCACAGAGGGCAAAGTAACCTGTCATGAGGCATGACAGCCTGGCCAGACTGGGCTGTGTCTCAGACCAAAGTGCCCCTCACCACCATACATGATCTCACCCTGGACTGATGCATTCACCTGCTCCAGGAAATCTCGCATGCAGCTCAGACCCCACTTTCCCCAGAGCCCTGAGGCAGGAAGTGGAGGAGGGGCAAGAACCCACACTGTGTGATGTGCCCCACCTGACTTGGTTATCTGTGCTGCTACATGGTGGGGACCCGAAAACAGGACTAGGGGGCTCCAGATTATTTCTCCAGTGGCTCAGGAAAGGGGAAGGGTGAACAGAATGTGACTGTCTGTCTGTCCGTCCGTCCATCCATCCATCTATCCATCCATCTCTTCAAACAAGTGTAAGCCACAAGTCACTTGGAAAGGAATAATTCATTCTTTGTGAAGGCGCTCAGTGGTTCTCCTGAGGAATTTGAAAGAAGGTCACTGGCTGTCCACTGACTGTGGTGGACTTAGCTTCCCAACTTAAGATCCCAACTGGTCTTTTAAATCACCTCTGTCCCAAGCTATCAAAAACTATGACCTTCCCACACTTCACAAAATGCCATCTGGAAGAAGCCCCTGCCATGCTCCTTGCCACTGTGAGCTCAGATAATCTCATCAAGCTTTCGAGGATCAAGACCCCTTAACGATGCAAGAATTCATTGGAGCTTAGGAGCTGAACTACCTCCACTACCTCCAGAACGTTCATGGGGTATTCATTGGCATGCTGAAGAGATCATACAGTCAGACCTGATGCCATTACCCCTGCACCCCCCCCCAAAGACCTTCCCAGCATGCCACCCACAGACACGGCCCCATTTCCCCTAACCAAATGAGCTAGCCTTAGCTCCATCAGGTGAGCCTCTAATGTCAATACCCATATCAGCAGAGGAAAGTGGGAGATATAGCAGGAAAACCTAGGCCAGCTAGATGATAATCAAGCAGAACAAAGGCTCTGAAGGAATGATATCAGGCTGCCAGTGATCTCAACATCTACCAAAGACATTTGGAGCTTGTGTACATGGTAGGCAGTGACACATTCTGTCTGTCTATCTATCTATCTATCTATCTATCTATCTATCTATCTATCTATCTATCTATCTATCTATCTATCTCTGTGTAGCCCTGGATGTCCTGGACCTCATGCTGTAGACCAGACTGGCCTTGAACTCAGAGATCCACTTGCCTCTGCCTCCCAAGTGCTGGGATTAAAAGCATGCTTTACCACAGCCTGGCTCCATTAACACATTCTTAAAGTCTTTTTCCAGGAACCAGATGAAAGTAGGAGCCACTAACATCAAGAATATCCTCAAGCTGGGCGTGGTGACTCATGCCTTTAATCCCAGCACTCGGGAGGCAGAGGCAGGCAGATTTCTGAGTTCGAGGCCAGCCTGGTCTACAGAGTGAGTTCCAGGACAGCCAG
>NC_034592.1:163070337-163091031 GCF_900095145.1 Mus pahari | reverse complement strand
AAAAAAAAAAGAAGAAGAAGAAGAAGAAGAAGAAGAAGAAGAAGAAGAAGAAGAAGAAGAAGAAGAAGAAGAAGAAGAAGAAGAAGAAGAAGAATATCCTCATTGGAGCAGAACCCACCCAGAAAGACCAGGACGGTGTTTCCACAAGCTACAAAGGTTTGTCTTGTTGTTTTAAAATGCCTTTTAGACATATAAAAATAGCCTTGTCAGGAACCCCAGTATATATCCAAGACTGTACCTGACAACCTGAACCCAGTGATGTTATTTATTCAAGGTAACCAGACACAGTCCTAGAACCCCATGATGCCCACTGGAAAGTATATAAGAGAGACCAAGCTCTATTCTGCACATTTGGAGAGACGCCACCTTGATCTGCCCTGTGGCTGGAGAGTCTCTCCCACGATCTTAACCCTCAAATCAGGAAGTACTGTTAGAGACTGGGCCTGACCTCCAGCTAAGAGGTAAGTAGCCTTGGGGGTAACCACAGTTAGGAATTCAGAGTGTGAACAGTGTGTGATGACCCTCAGCTTAAATTATGACTTTTGTTATACTGTGTGTCCACCTTCTTGTTTACAACACCCCAGGTGCACACACTTGTTGCATCCATACTCAAGATTGCATCTGTCCTGGAGGAGGCAAACATACCTCCATCTGAACAACGGAATCACTTTTATCTGACTCCACATGCTCCCTAAAACAGTTTCTGCCTAAGAGGAAAGGGGTTGAGCGCAGCAGGCATATGAATGCCCTCCTGCTCTCTAAAACCGTGTAGATTCATACTTAGCTTCAACGCCAAGATGTGGATGAGCCTACCAGTTCCGGTTTCAGTTACAATGGAGAGAGTACGACCAGTGGCGGTCCTGACGTGGGGTGGGGTCTACTGAATCACTTGTGGGAAACAAGGGAGTCTGAAGCTGTGGACAGGTCACTAAGCTGGCCACAGCCTGGTTGCTGTGGCTCAGCTCTAACAGTCTGGCCTCCCACACGAGGGACCCCCAGGCCCAGGCCCTGCCAATGTGTATAAGAATGTACACAGAGTATGTGTACACAGCACAAGCATACATGCATATGTGTGCACACAGCACTCTGTCCTCACTCCCATGAGGGATGGGACACAGACGAGTGTCCTCACTCCCAAAGGTCACTGAGGGCTGGGACACAGACAAGGGTTGGGTCCAAAGCCCATATTTCAGGTAGCTTCCAGGTCCTGATAATCTGTACAAGAACTCTGTCCCAATCCATTGCATCAAGGATAGTTAGAATGTTAGAGCCATTGGCATTCTCAGAGAACATGCTTAGTGTGGGTAACCAATGAAGTCCTTGAACTAGACAAAAGCTACGGGGATGTTTTATCTTCCTGTAATGATGGAGGTCAACCACAAGGCAGAGGAAAAAACTTCAGAGAATAAATGAGCCAGAGACTGAAGCCAAAGGAGAAACATTGTAGCTACAGCCTTGCAAGATGGCTTGGGCAGGTGCAGAGCTGGAATGCTGGTTTTAAAAACCACCAATACTTCCTTCAAGGGATCAGAAAGATACACATCCCTGCTGGTGTGTTGAATGAATGAATGATTGTGTGGATGAACAATGAGTACAAATGAGTAAGTGAACGAATTAGTGGATGAATGAATCACTGAGCAAGTAGATAAAGGAAAGAGTGAGAAGTGGGAATCCTAATGGCTGAGTCCATTTTGGGCTCATCATGATCTGAGGCCAAGAATGGACAGAGACCTTGTCTTCAGAGACTGGGGCTAGTAACGAGCTCTCTACCAGCCAAAGGTAGAACACTCCCGTGTGCCGGGCCCACTGCTGTTATGGTGATACTCCTTCTTATCCATGTAAACACGACAGTTAATGGCTATCACACACCTGTGATCATCCCTTACAGGGCTTTGGGGAACACACAAAGACCCCAAAATTTAGGGCATAACTTCTCTCCAGGCACAAATCCCTTCCTCAAAGCTAGTAGCTGGCCCACTGCTGCCCTCTGCTGGCTAGCCTAGCCCAGAAAGGGAAGAGAGGGGACCACAGAGCCCATCTAGGGCAGTATCAGATCCCTTGCTTCATGAGCCAGTTGCTAGGGTGACAGACAGCTTGAAGGGCCCTCTAGTAGGTAGGGAATGCCATCATCCTTCTTCCACGGGAGCCAAATTCCTCACACTAGGCCTCCTTAGAACAGCCCATGTGACCGTGCCCCCACCCCCAGGCCTAGGGAAGGAAAAAACACACACAAAAGGCTATGCCACCCACTGCCCAGGGAGGATGGGCACCTAGCACTTAGACACTGGCCCTGCTAGAGATGTAGGTCTCTATTCTTACATCACTAGCCAAGGCCCCCAAAGTACTCTTGCAGGTCATAGCCCTATAAACAAGACATGGAGGGTACCCCTGTCACTCGTGTTCCTGGAATCTGTGGGTTTAGCCAAGAGCAGGGGTAGGGGGCTCCTCCATGGATCCCAACACTTCAGGCTTGTCTTGAGTTGCTGGTGCAGGAGGCCGTTAAAGATGGAGCGGCAGCTGACCCTGGCCACAAACTGTATGAAGTCAGTAGTTGGGGCCCAATGGCTCAGCCTTCCCCAGCATTGAGCGTTCAACTTCCAAGGACCAGCCACTACTGGCAAACTCCATGATCTGCTGCTCACACAATCTTAGAGAAAACACTAGCCACATGTGGAGCCTCATTGTAAGTCATCAGTGACCACCAACTTGCCAGGCAGCGGCTGTACCTGCCCCATCAGTTGCCATTAGGAGATGGGCAGGGAACAAACACCAGAGAGACAGGACCTATTGGTACTCACCTGGCCTACCAGGGGGCCAGAACTTCCAGCAAAGTGAGACCATGACCATGCCTCTGTGTGGTAGCTGCCACCCTGAGGACTGAAGAAGTTGCTAATCCAGGGACCACCCCACAGTGGGAAGCTCACAGAGATTTCCCTTAGAGTCATTTGTTTCTTCAACAAGCTTACACCAGCCATCACTTCATGTAAACAAACACAGCCACTGATTCTAAATGAAGCTGTTTGCGTGTGAATTAATACATCATATTCTCTCCTGAATCAGAATTATTTGTCTCTGGAGGAATCAGGTTAAGTCTGGAGTGGGGGAGGGGGTGCCTAGCTGTGTCATTTGCATATGCAAATTATTCAGCTCTCAATTAAAGGCTTGTGTGTCAGCAAATGAGACTAATTAGATTTATTTATCTGTGATAATCAGCTTTTCACAAACAAAATAGATCACCCTTTCAAGGATGCTGGACAAAGCATACACCAGGGAGGACCTGCCTGAAGGGACCCAGGCTGGGGAGGAGACAGTGCTTAGAGGGGGCGTGGCTGCTGAAGGTGGCCCATGCTGCTTGGACTGGTTTCCCTAGGCCATTTATCCTAGCTGAAGGAATGTCCCAGCAGGACTGCAAATCTACCCTCACTCAATCTCTTCCCTCTACTCCGGCCACAGCAGGGTGCGAAAACGGAATCAGATGCATTGCTTCAGCCCTACAGAGAGCAGCAGGAGATGGAGCCGGCTGAGTGTTCTAAGAGCCAAAGAAAAATCAATGAAATGAGCGCCACCTTTACAGAGGACAGATCAGAGCTAGCGCTCAGGGGACTCCACACCAGAGTCTCCGCTCCTGGACCCTGGTGCTAGGTACTGCTATGGGCCTCCTCAATTGTTTCTAGACATCAGAAGGCAATGCCTTACGAGGGACCACCAGAACACATACATTTTGTACCTTAGGACTACAGACACTAGCTCCATGAAGAGAGGCAGCCATACTGTAGGAGGATGGAAATGCAGCCATGGCCACTCTGGTCTCTACTTCACTTATCCCTGCTTCTCTCTGGGTCTTCCATGCTCTGGGCTCTGTGTCTCTCGTCTCTTGTTCCTTACTCTGCAAAGGCCTGTCTGGAACAGTGACCCTCATTGCTGTCTGTTCCTGAACTTGGCGACACTTCCTAGTGTGTGTCAATGTTTGTGACAGAGAAATAAACCCATTGGCAGAAGGAAGTAGCCCTACTCACCCCTCCTGAGCCCCTGGAGGCACCACTTCCTGTGTAAGAGTCAAATACCCTAAGTCACAAAGGGGAAATGTCTTGGAGTGCCTGCAGGGTTCTGTGAGCAGTCTGATCATGATCTCATCTGGAATTCAGGCCCATCTCCCTTCAGGTACCTCTCAGGCATCATTCTAACTACCCACAGCACCAGTTGAATACGGGATATCAAAAGCTTTAGTGTCTGTCTGTCAAGCTTGTGGTGGAGCTGACATTTAGAGAAACATTTATAATTAAATTGCCTCTTGAAGCCTTGGGCAGCTCAGAGCCCCATGGGCTGCCAGAGACAGCCACACAATTCTCAGGAAGCTGCCCTCTCTGCCCTTCCTGAAGTTAACATCTATAACTTGTCAAGGCTCGACTTGGAACACAGTCTATCAATGCCATGGAGACTCAAGGGACAAGTGCTCGTGGGACTCTCGGGTAGTAGAACAGTCAACTAGGCCAAGATGGAGACAAGATTAAGGCCAAAAAAAGGTATAGAAGTTGGGCGTGATGGAACACACTTTTAACCCCAGAGGGCTCAGGAGGCAGATTTCTATGGGTTTGAAGCAAGCCTGTTCTACATAATGAGCTTCAAGTTAGCTGGGACTACATAGTGAGACCCATTCTTGAACAAAAGAAAGAGACAAGGAAACAGAAAAAAGAAACAAAGGAAAAAACAAAGAAACAAAGAATCAAAAAAAAGAAACAAAGAAAAGGGAAGGGAGGGGGAAGAGAGGCAGAGAAGGAAGGTTGAGCAACCATGAGATGAACAGGGCAGAATGGAGTAAGGCCGTGAGATGGGTGTCCTTGTCTATACAGCATGATAGAGGAGTCAGAAGACCTGCACCTCCAAAGGGCCCAGTGGGGTCTCCATCGAGGAGAAAGGTGGTGCAATGAACATACAGAAGACAAAATGGGAATCTCCTCCCAGCACAGAGGATGCCTGAGAGTTCACATCAACTTTCTGCCTGAGGAAACCCTGTCACCTTCAGGGAGGAGAGAAGGCAGTCCTAGAGTGCAGCACCCTAGGTGGAGATTCTGCAGGAAATGCCCAGTGGCCCCAACCTGCTCAAAGGCACACCCAGCCTGGGCTCATGCTCTCCTTCATACTGCAGGGGTGGCAGGACACCCGCGATAGGATATGGTAGCCCACAGCTGCCTCCAGGCAGGAGCCCCAAGTAGTCCTGCCCCCTCTCCACATCCTCCCAGGGCTTTGCTCCCTCGTCTTCCTGAAAGCAGATATAGAAGAGACCAAGCTGGCTCCTGAGGGGTCTCTCATGCTTGATTTGCCAACAAGGCAAAATTTCTTGGGCTATGTCTGGCAGTTTTGATTTAGAAACGCACCTCCCCTCTGCTAGTCTGTGACTCAGTGAGAGAGAGGGCACATGTCCAGCCTGAGAGTCAAAAAGGCTGCAGCCAATCAAATGGCTTCCTCTGCTTCCACAGTTACCTGAGAAACAGAGCGCTCCTTCCTGTGTGGTGTTCTCAAACACAGGACTTGCTTCTCACTAAAACTGACTCTGCACTTGCTGAAACTCTGGTTTTCTTCCTGTGGATGGTCACCCAGTCTCCTGGCTGAGTGGGTTTCTGACTGTCTTGAGGTATGAGGCTGAGTTGGTGTAGTGGGATTCTAGATAGAGAAACCCAAGTCCCTGTGGGGAGCTTGCTTCCTTCTCTACCAAGTCTAGGGAGGGGTATGCAGGGAGGGTGAGAGCTGGGGTAAGAAGCAGGGGATGAAATCAAGTAGACAAACAGGCAAGTCCTCAACGTCCAAACCACAGGAAGGACACAAACCCTCCAAGGCAGCCCAAATCCACCCCACCCTGCGCTGTGCACAGGCTGGAAATCTGACAGAATCTGCTTTAAACTGGACACCACCAATACAGGTCCCTCTAGCATAGGTAGAAATCTAATTACCTAGGTAGTCTTCCACCAAATGTCCTAATGTCCTTAGTATCCAATGTCCTAATGTCCTTAGTATTCAATGTCCTAATGTTCTTAGTATCCAATGTCCTAATGTCCTTAGTACCCAATNTCCTAATGTCCTTAGCACCCAATGGACACTAATGCCTCTGTACTGCTGAGGTACCTGGTCTCCTATGGAGACCTTATTTTCTGTCATTTTTTTTCAACATTTTTAAATTATTCTTTTATGTGTATGGTTTGTTTGTTTGTTGTTCTGGTCTGTGTGTATGTCGGTGCACCATTTGTGTGCCTTGAGCCTACAGAGTCCAGAAGCAGATGCTGGATCCATTGGATTTACATACAGATAGATGGTTGTGAGCCATCCTGTGGTTGCTGAGAATCAAATATTGGGTCTCTAGAAGAGCAGCCTGTGCACTTAACCACAGAGGTATCTCTCCACCCCCTTATTTTCTAAGCTGGCTTGTGGCTGCATGGAAGATGAAGCCTACCAGAAATCCAGATTTATCAGGCTTACATAATAAGTGGGGCTGTGTCAGTGTGTGAGGGCAGAGCAGGGCCTGGGAGTAGAAATGGTACCCAAGGTACCTCCTGGATAAGGGCTCAGCTGCTCTCCTGTTGGAGAACCCCCAAGGAGTTCTGTTTTCCAGTGTCTCCTAGAGCTTAAGACAGGGAACCAAGCCCATGTCCAGATTGGTTCATTGTCTGGTCTTGATGAGCCTCTGATCTCAAAGCAGAGGCTGAATCCCTTGGCGCCCAGTCTTATGCCTGCACTGCTGTATGCTCTGGGCCTAGAACACTGACACTCCTGTGTTGTGCATCTCATACTCCATCCTTGGGCTTTTGAGTTAGTTAGGCTAGTCAGTCATAGCAACTGGAGGAAGGGTCATGCTTGCTGACCCTCCCTGTGACTGGCCAAACTGCCCTTCAGCACCAGTGGTAGCATGTCTGTCTCCCCCTGACCCCACACTTCACTCCCCTGAAGTTATTAGAAAGGCTGAGAATTTTCTAGACAGACATGGTGGTATACACCTTTAATTCCAGCACTTTAGAGACAGAGGCAGCGGATCTCTGTGAATTTTAGACCAGCAAGTTCCAGGATGGACAGGGCTATTACACAGAGAAACACTGTCTAGGGAGGGAAGGAGGGAGGGGGGGGGACAGAGAGACAGAGAGAGAGGCAGAGACAGAGATAGATAGAAAGAGACAGAGAGACAGAGATTGCTTAAGAGACCCTGCTCCCTTGTTTGCTTGTGAACTCTATCATGAGCCACTGTGGAGGACCTGTCATATGAATGATTGAACCACAGACAAGTGGAAGGGTGCGGGGCAGGTATGGCTTCTCTGTGGAGGGAACTCAGGGAGAACGGGGTCCTGGGAGGTAAGACAGGGGCCCTGGGCAGAGGGAGCAATGAGCAGAGACCAGTGGGATTATCTGAGGGGCACTGATGGCTCTTCTGCTGGTGAGGCAGGACTCCAGTGGGGAGGAACCCAGCTGAAGCTGGAGACTGCTGGGAAAACTGTGTGAGCAGCAGCAGCCCAGGGGCTTGGGAGTCAGTGTGGAAGGGAGTGAGGTTTCATGATTCATGACACTAGGATTGGACGGTCGTCCTAGTGACAACAGGCGTGTATACATGTAATCCTAGCCTCCTTCACAAGTACTCTGTGAACAGAGATAGGGAACTGTGCATGGGGTGGCTGCTTAATCCATGATGCTGGGAGCAAACAAGCAAGTGTCCCTCCAAGTAGCTCTGGGACATAACAGATTTCTTTTTGGATGCAAACATCTTCATTGCTTTTCTTTGTTTCTTTGTTTCTTTGTTTCTTTGTTTCTTTGTTTGTTTGTTTCTTTCTTTCTTTCTTTCTTTCTTCTCTCTCTCTCTCTCCTTCCTTCTTTCTTTCCTTTATTTTTATTTTTATTATTTTTATTTTTATTTTTATTTTTATTTTTATTTTTATTTTGAGACAGGGTTTCTCTGTGTAGCCCTGGCTGTCTTGGAACTCACTCTGTAGACTAGGCTGGCCTTGAACTCATAGAGATGCACCTGCCTCTGCTGGGATTGAAGGCATGTGTTACCACTCGCCAGCAGCTTTTCTTTCTTAACATCTGAGTTCATTATTTCAATCTATCTCCAATAGAAAGCCTGCCGTGATAAACGAGTGTTTCCTGTGTGCTCACCTAGTGCCTAGGATTCTAGAGCCCCTAACCTGTCCTCACTCTTTATCTACAATCCAAAGAGGAGCCCCTCTTCCCAACAACAATCACCTAGGGAGGGTTGGACAGAGTCTCTGTGGAAAAGAGACAGAACAGTATCTGCCTGAGCACACAGCATAAGCCAAGTTGCTCAGCCTCCAGGACTTTGGAGTTCCTGCAGGATGCTTGACAGAGTCCCTCCCTGTTTAACTCAGAGGTCAGCTTAGCCATCTCTGACCAAGCACTGGCCTTTGAGGGAAAAGATCCTCCTTATCTCTTTGATACGCTCTGCTTCCTCAAGCTCATGTATAAACATATGGACAGGGGCTGGGGAGAAATCTGAGTCAGCAAAGTGCTTGACACAGAAGTGGGGGCTCAAGCGTGGCCAAGCGTGGCAGCGCATGCCTTCATTCCCCAAATAGAAATGTATAGGCAGGGGAATCCAACTGAGTTCGAGCCCAGCCTAGTTTACAGAAAGAGAGAGAATTCTGAGGCAGCTGGAGCTAAATAGAAAAACCCTGACTCAAATAAATTAAAACAAAAGGTTGGAAATGAGGCTGGAGAGATGGCTTAGTGGTTAGGAGCACTCTCTGACTTGCAGAGGACTAGGGTTCAGTTCCCAGCACCCACATGGTGGCTTCCAAGCACCTGTAACTACAGTTCCAGGGGATCCAACATCCTTTCCTGACCTCTGTGGGTTCCTGCACACACACACACACACACACACACACACACACACACACACACACCTATACTGAGATGGAATAAGTTCATAAATCTCAAAGATAGAAGAGTTTGGTGATGATAAGCATAAACTTGTAAGCCCAGAGTCTGAGGCAGAGACAGATCGCTGGGACACACTCGGCAGCTAGCTTAGACCAATTGGTAAGCCACAGCCAGGTAGAGCCCCTGCCTCAAACAGAAGGCATGTGGCTCCTAAGAAATGATGATTGAGGTTACCCTCTTGTCTCCACACACATGCACACATGTATCCCTGCACATGGGAAATAGTGTACAAACACACAAACGTAAGTATATAATGCATGAGTTCTGAAAGCCACCCTACACCCAGGGTGTGTTAGAGAGCTTCGATCTATGCACCAGTCTACTTTGATGATAACGGGGATCAGTGATAGTAAAACTCATGATGGTGACAGTGGCAGTTATTGTGGTGTTCGTGACAGTGACGGTGATGATGACTTGCTGAGGATGGCAGAGATGGTGGTAATGAAAGATGGTCATGGTGCTGCTGCTGCTGCTGCTGATGATGATGATGACGGTTGTGGTGGTGATGGTGATGATTATGGTGATGGCAATGGTGCTATGAGATTGGCAGTAGTCCTGAAGGTGATGGTGGTGATTATTGTAGCTGTATTCATTAATCTGCTCTAATCATCCCTGTGGAAGATGGCGGTGGCAGGTGACAGTGATGGTGGCATGAGTTCCTCACTACCACCCCAGTGTAGTGGATTCTAGGATGAAGGACACGCACACCCAGCCTTATATTCAATATACCTTAATCATCTCAATGGCTGGGCCACTCCCAGCTTCCATGTTGCTAACACCTCCCCTCCACTACTCTTGAGTTGTTACTGAAATCTATACTCCATCTTTGCTACCCAAGACCCATTGTGGGCGTGGCCTGGGACCGATCTTCCCTGGCTCTGACATAGTTGAATGCTTTCTGCACCTCTCAAGCCCGATCCTTCTGCTTCCCAGGCATGGCGGTACTAAATCCTTCTTCTTCCCTCCTTCCCCTTACCCAGGAAATCTAAGTACTGCCTCTGTCTCCCTGCCCAGCCATTGGCCACCAACAACTTTACCAATTAGAACCAACTGGGGGCAGCGACCTGCAGTGTCTTACATGCGGGATCCTTGTGTGATTTGGGGGGAACATAATACAAGCAATAAACCAAATCCGCAACAGATGGTGATGACGGTGTCTATGGTCTTGGCTCCAGTGATCACAGACAACTGGCCTAACACCAGTCCTCAGCTTCCATTTCCTTTCAGCACTGGATATTAAGACCCAAGTCCTCCTTGACTTGCCTACAGACCCTCCAACATCTTCCCAGTTCCCTTCCTCCTCTTGACCTCCCCTCTTCCACATTTGTGCTCAGAGACAGAAGGCCCAGGTGCCTTTCTCTGGTTCACCAGCTCCTTGGAGATCTCTAGCCACACAGCCTACTTTATCTACAACCAACAGCATGGAAGTTCATGACTACAGCCCAAGCTCCAGGAACCTAGAAGGCATCTGGATTCAGGGTACGTGAAGGTTTACTCAGGCTTAGAGCTTCAGAATGTGTTGGGCAGCAAGTCTAAACTAGAAGGGCAAAGGCCTGCAGAACAACATAGAGATGAAGGAGACAGAGCCTGGGGTAGAGGGTGAGGGTCCCACACTTGTTGTAGGGCCTGGTGTTATATGCAGACTGCCTGGGAAGACAGGACCGCTGGCTGTGTCTGCACAGGGCATTAGAGTTCTGCGTACTAGTACCCTGGTTCTCTGCCACTACTTCCCCCCACTTCCTCCACATGACTTTCCTACGGGATAGATGCCACGCAATCAACTGAGTTAATATGTTACCCTAAACAAGTTAATTACATTATTACCTTCTGACTCTGCAATCACAAGATTTTTATGTTTTGATGCTAAATCGGGTAAAACTTTAAATTACAGTGATTAAATAATTAGCCATAAGGTATGACAAGCTAACAAACAACTTTCCTTCCCCCCTGACATTCCCAGTTGGTGTCGCCTGCGTGGAAAATGCCTCAGAGAGCACACATCTGCATCTCCAGCAGTCTGGACATCAGGAGGGGACAGCACTGACTGCTGCCTCCCGTCTGTCTGTCCCTGGAGCATCCGACTGTTTATCTTACTATCAGTGCCCCCAGAAGATTCTATGCCTTTGTCACCAGAAAAGGCAGAGCCCGATGCTGACCACGTTGTAAGGCATCAGTGTCTTTTACCACAACATCACTGCAGAGGGAACAGCTAGGCTGCTGGTGTTCAGACTAGAGCACATCTCACATGCAGGATCCATTGTCATGACCGACGGAGGAGCAGTTGCAGCTCAGGATCAAGGCGGCCCCAGCTGCCTTTCCTCTTGGATCTCATTCTTTGCTCTCCCTGAAGATGCAGCAGACCCTCAAGCACCACAGTACTACGTACACAAAGCCTGGGTGCTGGGGTCCCTGGGTGCTGGGGTCCCTGGGTGCTGGGGTCCCTGGGTGCTGGGGTCCCTGGGTGCTGGGGTCCCTGGGTGCTGGGGTCCCTGGGTGTTTGGCTCCTAGGTTTATGTGACAAGGAACTAGAGCAACTGTCTCTCAGGGGACAACACTTTAGCACTTGCTGCTTTTGCAAAGGACCCAAGTTCAGTTCCAAACACCCACTTCAGGAGGCTCACAACCACCTGAAACTCTAGCTCCGAGGGATCCAGTGCCCTCTCCTGGCCTCCCTGAGCACCCACACTCATGCACATACCCTTACACAGAAAGGCACACTAGGACATGAATGTTCAAGAAGCAGTACAAGGTCTAAGGATGTGGTTCCGTTGGTGGAGTGTTCTCCCAGCATGCTGGGTTCAGTTCTCACATAAACTGGACGTGGTGGTCACTCAGCACTTAGGAAATGAAGAAAAGGTTAGATGTTCAAGGTCACTCTCAGCTACATACAGAATTCTCAGCCAGTTTGAGAACATGAGACTGTCTTAGGAGGAAGAGGCAGGCAGGGGGATGACAGCAATGATGTAAACTCTGGACCTGTCCTGCCTAGGAGGAACAGCAATTGAGTTGACTCCTGTTTCTTCCTAGTTTTAGATGTGAGTGTTGAGGTGGGGCTTTGCTTACCGTAGCCACTCCTGTGGTACCAGCAAGGCTTCCCAGCCAGGCTTTGCTGAGTATGTCTGTTCACTTGAGACACCACAACTGAGGTTGCTACCATCCACAGTTCCACGGCTCCACGATTCATCTTTACAAGACATGCTAAACACCCGGGTGTAGGAGGAGTCTCCAGTCACCAAGCTGCAAGTAGGCAGCAGCAGATTCCAGTTTCACTATGCAGCCACTAGAGGGACAGACAGCAAAACCAAACCAAACCAAAACCCACACAGAGGATGAGGCGCCCCCCCCCCATCTCAACAGCTGCTCTGTCTAGCCAACTGTCAACCCATTAGGGTCCACTGGGTCCTTGGGCTTTCTCTCCTCTCTGTAGGGGGAATATCCTGGGAAGTTAGATAGTCCCCATGGCTGAGATGGGGGAAGCCATCTTATCACAGGATGGGAACTGTGTCCCGAGGGCAGGCTTTGGAGCCCTGCACACGCACAGACCCATCGGGATCAGACGGTCTGCTTGTGCACATCAGTACACAAAGAGACAAAACTCCCCACACTAGGAAGCCAGACACAGTCCCTCCCCCAGGGACAGCACAGCAAGGCCATAGGTCAGGTCCTGTCACATAAATATGCACACCTGGTGTCCCCATCATTGGCCTGCCTGAACCAAGCTCTGCAGCCAGAACCTGGTCTTGTGGGTGGGACACTTCAGGCCTCATCCAGCCTCATCCAGCCTCAACCTGCTTCCTTTTTAAACTTTTAAAACTGCTTCCTGTTCTCATTTAAAAACTAGCTTTCCACCCTGCTGCCTGTGAGGACTGTACTGTATTATTAGGCTCTTCATAAATAACAATGTGGCATTTTCCAATCTGGCATATGATTAAGTGGCCATTCTATGGTTCTAAGATTCTAGTCAGTCAACATCACTGAAGATGAGAGAATTCCATAGGGTCTTACTACCCCCGAAGGCCCTGAAGAACTAGGACTCAGCTGTGCCCAATTAAATCAGCACAGACAGGGGCCCTATTCATCAGAAGGGGAGGGAAGGCATAGAAATTCCAATCCTGGAGACAGCATTTTCCCCAGAGTGGAAGCCACAGCCCCCCAAGACCACTCCTTCCTTCCCATACCATCCCACCTGGGTTTGGATGTCAAAGAGAGGAGGTGAGGGTGCTGGGATAACGGCTGAGCGGATAAAAGTGCTTCTGGTAGCCGGGCGTGGTGGCGCACGCCTTTAATCCCAGAACTCAGGAGGCAGAGGCAGGTGGATTTCTGAGTTCGAGGCCAGCCTGGTCTACAAAGTGAGTTCCAGGACAGCCAGAGCTACACAGAGAAACCCTGTCTTGAAAAACAAACAAAAAAAAGTGCTTCTGGGCAAACATTAAAAGCTTGGGTTTGAATTCCCAACACCCACATAAAAAGATGGGCACATCTACATGTGCCAGACTACCTGAAATGGCCGGCTTCCAGTTCAGTGGAAGAGCAATCGAGGGTGGGCACAAATGTCCTCCTCTAGCCATATGTGCATGCACTACTCATTTACTACACATACACACACACTACATATACACACACACTACACATACACACCACATATACACACCACACCACACACACACGCATACACTGCACACAAATACACACCACACCACACACACACACACATACACTGCACATATATACACACCATACACATATATACATATAGCACATACACACACATATCACACACATACCCACACACACATATACACCACACTACACATTCATACCACACAGACACATACACCACACACACACACACACACACACACAACACACACACATACCCCCATACACATACACCACACACACATTCATCACACTATACACACATACCACACACACATACATCACACACAATACAGGCACACACTGCATCACACACCACACATACACATCACACACATATACCACACACATACAGCACACATAATACACACACATACCACATCACACACACACCAGACACAATACACACACACATACCACATCACACACACATACATCACACCAACACACGCACACATACACCATACTACACACACCACATACCACATACACACATACCATACCCCCCCAACACAGACACCAACATACTATACCATAAACACACACTACACCAGGCACAAATACACTACACTCACACACGCACTACACCATCCACACACACTACACCATCCACACACATTACACTATCCACACACACACCACATGCATACATACATACACACACTACACCATCCACATGTTACACTATATACACAATACTACACCATACACACACACACACACACACACACACACACACACACACTATACCATACACATACACACACACATACACACATCAATGCAGTACACCATCCAAACACACACACTCATCAAAACAGTACACCACACACACACACACACACACACACACACACACACCACCACCACCACCACCACCACCCACAAAAATATGATCCATATACTGTCTCAGGATGGTGGAGGAGTCAGGGCAGCTCCCCTAGGATGGAGGCCTGTACACTGTCCAGACCAAAAGGGAATGTCTGTATGTGTTCTGTGTCACCAGAGGTCTGGGAGACAGACCCCTTTCCCCAGTGATAAAGCCTTGCCTGCCATGTGACTCGGGGATAGGTCCCTATGCACAGCAGGGTCAGGACCTCTCCAATCTAGTGCTGCTTCTGCTGCTGCTGCTGCTCACAGACCCTCCCAACAACACACTGGAAGGAAAAACTGAGCCAGCAATGCATTCCTCACTAGGAGGGACCAGCTCTGCACACCCCCCTCAAGATACAAAGGAACATTCTAGAGTCCTAGCATGTGTGCAGCCCCCAGGGCTTAGCAGGAAGTAAAGGAAGCATGTGTCAGCATGATCACAGGTTCCCCTCCATCACAGGCTGCCTCTATGGGAGTGAGGATGCAGCTTGCTTGGAGAGGTACGAGCATCAAACCTCTACCATCTCATACCTGCTGTGTCGGCTGCCTGTCCCCCAGGTATGGGTCATCCCTGGCCATAAGGCTGCTGGCATGCAGGGCCTCGGGCTTGGGATTCATCCTGGCAGTGTGAGCAGGAGGGTGTATTTCCACACGGGGATATAAAAGTATATTTTCCTTACGTGAAGAGGAAGCGGCCTCCAGGGAGCCTGAGGCCTCTGGTGGCATTTGTGGAGATCCAGGAAGGAACACTGTATTTGGACAGCCTGCCGGTGGGATGCAGGCTTTCTGTCGTGCACATCTGCTTTATAAATAGACACCTGTCCCTGGATGAGCTTATCTTGCACCATCTTCAAAGCAGCGAACATAGAATCGGCACCTTCCAGGCTGCCTGAGTGGGCAGAGTGGGCAGTGGAATCAGCTCCGTTGTTTGCTGTGAACCCAAGAATCAAAGGCCTCATGGTAATCTGCAACCTGAAGGCAGGGAAAGCAGGACAGCCCACCAGATGGCTGGCCGGCCAGCAGTGGATTCTTCCCACAGGCCCCTGCACTTTCACCCCCTCAAATATCGCAACTGGTTCCTGTTGAGATATTTGATGGTGAAATGTATTTGATGGTGTAGTGTATTGGGGTGTGTGTGTGTGTGTGTGTGTGTGTGTGTGTGTGTGTGTATGGAGATTTTTTTTTTTAACCTTAAAGATAGCAGAAACTTCTCAAGGTCCTTTGTGTTGTTTCCATTCTCAATGAGATGGAAAAGCTTGTTGGTAGAATATGTAAAATACAGTACAGGAAATGACTCCAGCTTGCCACAGGCCTGTCAGACCTCCAGCTAAACACCTCAGCCTGGCTGCAGAGAGGACGGACCTACTCGGGGACATGAGGCCATGCTGCAGACCCCAGAGCGTCAGAAAGAGTCACAGAATAAACAGCCCACAGCCCTTCCGAGAGCTCTTACTTGGCTTAGCCATCCCTGGGGACTCAAACCCTCTCCCCAAAGGGTGACGGCACCAGGTTTGTCCTACTAAGGACACTCTTCCTAGTAAGGCTGTCATCAAAGCCAGCTTATTAAAAGTTGCGAGCAACCGTGAGAAGCAGCACCTTTCTGCCCACGGCTCTGGGTCCCAGTCCGAGTACAAGGCTGTCAGTGGATACAGGGTGCCTAGAGACACCTGTTCTGTGGGGGCACGTGGCTCCCTCAAGGATCCCTCCGCATAGCCAGAAGCCTGAAGAAGCAATCCACAAAGATACTCTAAAGGTAATGGTGTCCAGGGTCTGAAAAGAAGCCATCAGAAGAAAGATGAGCTGAGCAATGTCACCTTTCAGCAGTGACAGTCTCTCTTAGTGACTGAAACCTAAGCTGCAGGGGAGTGACAGTCTACACTCCTCAAGGTGCCCAGAGAATCCATGACCCCTGACTTTGTAACTGTCCTCTGACCTTCCCATGTGCACACAAATAAATGTAAAAGAAAAAAGTTGAAACAAAGTCTCATCATGTAGCCTTGACTGGCCTAGAACTCTCTATGTAGACCAAGCTTGCCTCAAACTCACGAAGATCCACCTGTATCTGCCTTCCAAGTGCTAGGATTAAAGGGGTGCACCATCATGCCTACTCGTAAATATATATTTAATCATTTTTGCCTAACTTCAGATCTGGGTGTCCAAGCAGACTAGCACTGCTCACGTGTCGCCACAAGGTGCCACTACAGAGGATAATGATTGCATGGCCTCTGACTTGTGCAGTCTTTCCTCCCAGCCACGTTTCCCATCCCCTACCTTGCACAGAGGATGCCAGGATGGGGAGAAGGTACTAATGGGGATTGGGAGAGGATATCCAAAAGACTCAGAGTCCTAGAGGAGTTCAGGTCCTGATTGTGAGGCTTAGTGAAGGCTGTATTTCTGGGAAAGGGGCCTTACCAGGGGCTGGGGTCCTGGGGGTTCCAGTAGAAATTGAGGTCATATTTGGGGCTCATAGAGTTCAGAATCCTAAGAGGAGGGTCTTAATGAAATTAAGGCCCTGGAAGGAGGTCCTAAGGAAATTTAGCATCTGGTGGGGTCATAGAGGAGACTGGGGGCCTAGAGGGGTCACAGTGAGGATCCAGGTCCTTGAGGTTCCTGTAGGGGTTCAGATCCTGGTGAGGGGCTTATAAGGGTTCTGGGTTTGGGGTTACTCCCAAGACAATGGGCTTTTCCTGGGATTATGTGTTAGAAGTTAACATATCACACACACATACTCTCACACACACATACTCTCACACACATACAGTCTCACACACATCACACACAAACACACCTACACAGCATACACATACAGCCCCACACACTTACACATAGCCTCACATACAAGCACATACACACAGCCTCACACATATCACACACAAACACACTCACACACACTCTAACGCACACACACAAGCATACACACACTGCCCCACACACCCACACATAGCCTCACACACATACACACACAGACTCCCACACACATTTACAAACACATACTCTCACACTCACTCAAACACATACACAAGCATAAACACACACACACACACTCACCTCAAGTTCTCAGCAACCACAGTTTCAGACTCCTCTTCTGATCAGGAGAATGTAAGTTGGCAGTCAAAGCTTGTACACTTGAGTGAACTGCCCCTCTGCTGAGGCCAGCCCCGGAAGACCAATCACTAGATGAACCAGGTCAGCTGTGCATAGGATGAGACATTCTGGGTCCAGCCCTTCAGTGGGTGAGTGCAGATCCTATTGCAGGGGAGACAGGGAATAGGGAGGAGGTTGACAAGAGCTTAAGCTGCCCTGGGCTCAGAGCTGTTCCTGCCTCACCTCACCTGGGTTGGGCAGCAAGAAACAGAATGGAGAGGCACAGGATGTCTGTGTCAGCTGCTTCTAGGACCAAAGAAGAGAGATTCCCACAGACACCAGCCCTCTACTCAAGTAGGATGCAGCCCAGTGGCTGCCTCCTCTGTGACATCTCCTTAGAATTACATGATCACACCCCGCCAGGGCCACCTCCTTCCAGGTTAGCACAAGGCATTCTTGGGGCATGCTCACTTGAGACAGCATCAGCCCTTGTTTAGGCTGAGGGCGAATGGGGTCTCTCTGAGAGGTAGGGAGACCCTGACTGCTAGAGTGAGCAGGGGTCACCAAACCAGAAGTAGTAAGAGTGGATGAGACTTGGAGTGGGAGTCCAGGCCAGAAAGAAGAGATACCAGAAGAGAAAAGAAGCTTTGGATCAGACAGGGAGTTAGCCTGGAGCTGCTAGCAGCTCTCACCCTGGGAAGGGGTGGCAGCAACATGGGGGCAAATATAGCAGGCTGGCGAGGTAGAGTCACGTACTTATGCTTCCACGTGGATGCCTAGAGCCAGCCATGCCTGAAGCCTTGTTGGCTCACGATAGTGTGGACTTTAGTGATGATCCCTACAGTTGGATGCCCAGAAGAAAGGTGAGCATTGTTCTGCCTGGGGATCAAACTGCAGAGGAAGCAGAGTTCCTAAGAGAACAGGCTATGCCCACTGTGCACACAAGCCCTGGCCTGGCTCCTCACCATTGTGTTTTATAAAAAATAAAGAACCAGGGGCTGGTGAGATGGCTCAGCGGGTAAGAGCATCCAACTGCTCTTCCAAAGGTGCAGAGTTCAAATCCCAGCAACCACATGGTGGCTCACAACCATCCTTAACAAGATCTGACTCCCTCTTCTGGAGTGTCTGAAGACAGCTACAGTGTACTTACATATAATAAATAAATCTTAAAAAAAAAAGAAAGAAAGAAAGAAAGAAAGAAAGAAAGAAAGAAAGAAAGAAAGAACGAACCAGGATAGGTTTGTAGAGGTTCGGTATGGTGAGGTAGAAGTGGGTGCCTCTGCGGGCTCAGACTGAGACACACCTTCTCCCTGAGGTTCCATATAGTATGGAATAGTCTATTTAGGGCATGGGGAGGGGAGTTGAGGAGGGAGGAGAGAGACAAGTGGGGAGAGGCTGGCTAGGAACACATGGAGAGGGAGGGTAGGGGGACAGGGAGAGACGGGGCAGAGGGTAAGAGAGTAGGAGAGGAGGAGAGAAAGAGAGTGAGGAGGGAGTAAGTAGCCCCCTTTGTAGTGAGTCAGGCACACCTGGCTGTTGCCAGGTAACTGTGAGGCGGTACTCTCTGCTGTACTCTGCTTCCCTGGAGATGAGGGTTTGTGTGCAGACCTTTCCTTTGATCTGTGCATATGGAGGAGCTAACACCAGAACACAAGCTCACCTTGCCTTGTGTCGGGGAGGGGCTGGGTTCCCTTGAGGGACCTCCCTCCTGAGGACGCCCTGACTTTACAACTCAAGTTCAGTCCGGCAAACTTGCTCCCGCTCGATACTGCTAAGGTTTGTTTTGAAACTACAGCACAAACAAGCTTTTAGAGTCCTACAATGCTTTCCTCTAGTTTTTTTTTTTTTCTAGGTGTTTGCATTTCATCTCAGCCAAGTGCAGCATCATCTGTGGGGCCATGTGGGAACCACAGAGGAGGATCGTTAACAGACACATTTATGCTCCCAGTGCTTCTCCAGGCATGCGTATCTGCTCAGATACTGCAGGCGGCTCAGGCTCTGGGTGCGGCAATCAGGCCGTGATTGCCAGGGATCAGCACGGCAGCACTGATGGGCAGGGCCATGCAGGCAGCCTCCTATCCAGTCTCTTCCTGCAAAATGGAATAGGTAATGAGCTCAGCTTGTCTCCTTCACAGATCTTGAGGGGATCTGGCTCTCTGCCCCCTGTCAGACTTATGGTCCCTGCCATGTGCTCTCTCACGCTTTCCTCATCAGCGCTTCTACTGCTCAGGCTCTGAAGACACAGAAAGGAAGATTGGCGATGGGATGTGGGGTGGGGGGAGATCCAGACAGGCATCAGATATCCCCAAGCTCACAGATAAGAAAACACCATGCCCGTCACTCCACACTTCATGTTCCCAGTGGGCAGGCATCTGATCTCCCTCTGCAGCCAGATAGCGACAATCCAGTTCTGCCAATGAGGACCTGGATAGCTACCTCACTGCAGGCTGACTTCCTCCACCAGGAAACACCAGGAAACTAGGTCACTGAGTTCCTGGCTTGCAGCTGTCCTTCTAGAGGTCACCCTGCCACACTGTTTAGCAGGTGTTGAATAGGCTCTCCTGGGTCCCTTTTCCCAAGTCCCACACCACTGGAGGGAGAAGAGAGCAAAGCCCAAGCAGGTTGACTAGGAGTTTTGACAAGAAGAGTAACCCTCATCACAGACCAGAGCCCAGAAAACAGCTTAGTCCTCACAGGAACATGCCCTGCAGGGTGGTGAGTGATCGGTGGTAGATCATGATGTTCTGGGATGGCCTGTCCAGCACTTCAAAAAGGTCTCAACAAATCTGCTTCCAGCAACGTGACATCAAAGTCAGCCTGCAGCCCATAGCAACTAGGGTGCAAAGGAAAGTAATTAGAGATCAGGGCCTGGGAGATGCTTGGTAAAGTGCTTGATGTGCAAACACAAGGACCCGAGTTCATTCTCCAGACCCATGGGGAAAGGCACAGGCACGGCGTTACCCTTGCAATCCCTGTGCTGCAGAGGCAAAGGCAGAGGGAATCTCAGGACTTGCTAGCTAGCCAGCCTTGCCAAACGGGTGAGTTCCAGACCAACTCGGTGTCACTCAGGGTTGTCCTTTGGCCTCCACAGGCACACACACACACACACACACACACACACACACACACACACACACACACACA